>NC_138774.1:205583096-205588096 GCF_965119305.1 Pelophylax lessonae
GTAGATGTTTTACTGCAAAATGCTACTTGCCTGGCTCTTGGACTACTGTTGCACTCCAGTGCCTTGAGGCAGGCTTCACTTAGTACCTGTTCACACCTGAGCTTATTTCAGCTCGTAAAACGCTCATCTCTGAAGTCTCAAAACGCCCAACAAGCAAAATCCTGTTAATTTCAATGGCCTCTGTTCACATATGAGCGTTTTGTCTGCTGAAGCTCAAAGTACAGGAGCTTCTTTTTTGCCAGATTACATGCATTTTTTTTAGCTGTCAATGCCTGCCTCCAAAAGCCCAAGAAAACGATACGCTAAGGTGTGAATGGAGCCTTATTGTCAGACATGTTTTTCACCCTTCTGCAAACCCTACATTTGCAAGAAATGTAGCAAGAAGAAATTTTGAATACATCTTTAGCGCTTGTTTGTACCCTAAATTGTAAATGTACGTATGTTTGCACTATATTGAAGGTGAACATGCAGTTTTTCCTAATATTGTGCCGGGCTGCAGCCATCACACACCTCCCCTTCAGACCCCCTCACCCTCCATTATCTTACCATAGTTGTGCAGGTGTGGCAGTGGTTATTGCTTTTTGTGTAGCAAGGCTGTGTATGCATGGCTCAAAGTGCAACATTGCTGCTGATTTTGCCTTTGAATGCCTAGACTTTTCATTATTGGGTTCTTTTTTTGAGTATATGAAATGGTTTGATGTGACAACAATGCTAGTTGCCTGGCTATCATGCCGGTGTTCTTTAAATCCAGGGAAGTATGCAGATTGTGGCATTTATACAAGATATACATACTTGACAAGGGGTAACTGACAACAAGATCTAGGAAACCAGCATTTTCAGTAGGCCAGCAATGCTAGATCCCACATTTCTCATAGGTTTATGGTAGCTATTTTGATATAAGCTTTAGATTTCAGTGGGAATGATGCCATTGTGTTTTTTTTTTTTTTTTTTTTTTTTTAGTTCCTGCTGTAACCAGGCTCAAAGCAACATGGAATCTCTTCTGTGGCCCTACAGCGATAAATGGTAGGTTCCCATACAAACACTTGGGTGAGCTTTTATCATAACGCCCGTTTGGGTTTAGTCACACATTTTTGTGGACCCAATGTTAAACTTCTAAAGTAGTTTAATAAATGAGTTCTGAACTGTTATAACTCGTGGGCTTGTGTTTAGCCACCCATTGGTAGTTCTGGGATCTGGGAATGAAAGTTGTAGTCATTGGTGGTTCTGGGGTCTGGGAGTGAAAGTTCTAGTTCAGTTTGAAATCTCTGGAGGAGACTGAGCTCCTAGGGTCTGGATTGACCCCACCCCTACTTGCGATTCGGTATAGAGACTGTTGCACATAGTCCAATACATATACCACTTCCTGGCTTATGCCCCTGTCCCCCCCTGACAGACCCTCCTTCCAAGATCCAGTGGCAACACAGGTGACTCCAGACAGGGCGAACCCCCATTAAAACACTGGGTTCAGGAATCTCTGCACTATAGGTATGCAACAAAAAAGACAATGTTTTGAATTTTTTATGCATTTAGGCATTTTTTCACTTTCTCACTTTTATCAAGTTTTCGTGATTTACCTTGAAAAAGGCAATTTCTCTTACGTCCTCGGACAGTTGCCGCCCACTCATTCAGTCTTCACCAATGGGTATTGACCTCTTATCCATAGGAGCAAGCTAGGCATAAGACTTGTTAAAAACAGTCATTTTACATAGACACACCTATGGGGGCTGTCCCACTGGTCCAATACCCCCCTGCTATCAGCCATCCCAACTCAAGTTTGTCTTCTGCCTAGTTAAGGAGTAAGATAGGCTTCCCTGTGCTTGGGGCTACAGTCTCAGCCTTTTCTTCTGTTTTATGATTTTATTTTCTCAAGTGTGTTTTTCGTGCACTACTAGCTGTTTATTTCTCAGCATTTAGTCGATTCTTCGGATGACGACGGCGTTGCGGAGCTGGGAGTCGCACTGGTCGTCCTGGCGTTCCAGGACAGAGGGCCTTATGGAGTCCCAGGCCGCCATCGAGCGTTTAGCAGGCTATGCGTACGCCCTGGCCTCAAACGACCTTTCCCTGTCCTCAGGAATGAAAGCCTGCGAGGTGGCCACCTCGCTTGGACATCTCACCCACGGTTCCGTGCATTGCTAGCGTCCTGCGTTTTTGGCTGACTGCACCCCCACCACCTGGGGTGGGAGGCTTCCTGTCGATGTGAGGCACCCACGCTATCGGGTACGGTAAGTACATTCTGTGTGGGGCCTCTGGGGCTGACAGTCTGCTGTGTCCCCTCATGTCTGTGCGTTTTGGGCTCCCTTGATCCCTGTCCCTGTGGGGGCTCTATCGCAGCTGGAACGCTATGCGGGGGTTTGTGGGGGTCCCTCTCCTGAGTGCCACTGTTTGTGTTTGTTTGGGGGTGCACACATGTGCAGCGACCGCTGCGGGGTTAAACTGCAGGTCCGCCATTTTAGGTGTGGGCATGCTGCTGGCTTCACTGTGGGCGCTTATACAGCAATGAATGTACTGTGTTTTGGCGCCTTACGGCACCTTCTTGTGTGTGGCAATGTGTTCTCTGTGCACATATCGGCGGCCATTTTCCCGGAGCCTCCCATTACTTTCTATTGGCAACCATTTTTCCTTAGACTGTTTTGCCTAGTTCAGCCTCCTGCAATGACATCACTTCCCTTTTCTGTGCAGTGGAGATCGGCAGGCGTGGGTAACACTTGTGGGGTCTGTCTTGCTGTCTTTTTTGTGGGGAATATCTCTGGCTGTCAGTTCATTCCTACTTGCGGGGTCTGCTGGCATTTTCCTTATTGCGGTGTACTGCGGTGGGATCGTTAAAGGGCCAGTACCTTAAAAAAAGTTTTTTTCCTGATGGAGTCCCAGAACAGCAAATTTCCCCCAGCCTTAGTGGAGGATTCAGGTTCCTCTGGATCTTCTGCTCTGACTGCTGCACTTGCGACTTTAGCATCCAAAGTGGATCTGTTGATGGCTGACAGGGATACTAAGAAGAGGGCTAGGCTTTCTTTCTTCTGAATCAGATTCTGATATGGTTGCCGTAGACAGTGTGCCCCTTGAAGGGTCTCGTTCTTCCCAGTCTGATGGGGAGGGAAAGGATGAGGGGTATGACCCCCCCCCCCCTTGGGAAGGCAGAGGATCGCGCAGCTATTACTGCTATTAAAGATACACTACATTTGGAGGATGAGCCCAATCCTCCGGGCAAGCTGTCCTCTTTTGGTACCCGCAGATCCCGTAAGGCGGCGCAGGTGTTCCTTGCCCCGCTGAGTTCCGTGAAACTGGAAGAACAATGGCGCAATTTGAAGCGCAATTTTGTGGTGCCTAAACGGTTTCAAGTCCGTTATCCCTTTGTGTCTCCTAGATTCGTGCTGGACTGTGGCTCCTAAGGTGGATCCCACGGTGTCCAGATTGAACAAGGCCACTCTGGTTCCCACCGAGGATTCCCCGGTTTTCCGTGACCCTACGGATAGGAGGCTGGAATCTCTTGCCCACCATTCCTATATGGTGGCAGGCTCCCTGCTAAAACCTATTTTCGCCTCCGTCATGGTGGCTCAGGCTGTGGCTGATTTGGGCTAAGGTGCTCAAACGCACCCTGGTGACTGATTCTGCTCCCCCTACTACCTTGGAGATGGTGGACCAGATTTACCAAGGGGTCATGTATCTGTGTTGTGGCCTTGGATGAGGCCCCGTTGGCGGCTCACCTATCGGGGGTTGCGGTACTCAACCACCGTTTGATCTGGTTGAAAAGCTGGTCGGCTGACCAGACTTCCAGGTAGACTGTATCTGACATCCCTTACGCGGGGAATCATCTTTTTGGGGAATCCCTGGATGATTTGGTTAAAGGTATCACTGGGGGCAAGAGCGCTCTACTGCCCCAGAGTCCTAAGGGTAAGTTCTTCCGCAGTAAGCGGGGCCTTTCGTGCCTTCAAGGCGCAGGACAAGGGGAAACCCTTCAAGGGCCAGGGTGGCCAGAGAAAGCCCTGGGCGGGCAAGCCAAAGGCTGCCCAGGCTGGTGCGGCGGCTCAGTCCGCCACTGCCTGAAGGGGCGCCCTCACCCATTTCAGGGGTGGGGGGATGTCTGCGCGGTTTCTTCCAACCTTGGCTGCTTCGGATTCCGGACAGGTGGGTTCAGGAAATCATTCGATCAGGCTACAAGATCTAATTCCTTTCATGACCGGTGGACAGGTGCTTTCCCTCAAATCTTCATTTGACCCCAGATTGGTTGCAAGATCTTCATCGGGCGGTGCAGGATCTCCTCACCCAGGGGGTTGTCGTCCCGGTGCCTCATCGGGACAGATTTCGGGGGTTCTATTCCAATCTGTTCACTGTGCCCAGAAAGGAGGGCAAGGTGCGTCTGATTCTGGACTTAAAAGCTCTGAACCGCTTTGTGCGCGTTCAAAAGTTCCGCATGGAATCGCTCCGCTTGGTGGTGGCCTCTTTGAGTCCGGGAGATTTCCTGGCCTCCATATTCGAGGGTCATCAGAGGTACCTCCGATTCGCTATCGCGGAGGAACACTATCAGTTTGTGGTGTTACCTTTTGGTCTCGCTTCGGCTCCAAGGGCCAAAGTATTAGCTCCTCTTTTGGGCCTGTTGCGGGCATTGCGGTCTTGGGATATTTGGACGATCTCCTGTTAAGATCGAGTGCCAGTCAGAGCCTGCTGCACGATCTGTCCACTATGGTTCAGACGCTCAAGGAATTTTCAGAAGTACTGTCTCCTTCTGTTCTTCTCCCGTATCTGGGGATGGTCCTGGGCTCCGCCCAAGCGAAGGTGTTTCTGCCGGAGTACAAGCTCCGGACCCTGCAGGACGAGTTTAGGTCCCTCAGGGACAACGAGTACTCGTCACTCAGGACCTGTATGCGGTCCCTGCGGTTGATGGTGTCGGCCTTCGAGGCCATACCGTTTGCACAGTTTCACACGCGGTCTCTCCCGGCAGAGATACTGGCCAGGTCCAGGTCCTTGGACCTGAGGGTGTCTCTGAGTCGCCAAACCAGAATGGA
>NC_138774.1:205593096-205812096 GCF_965119305.1 Pelophylax lessonae
TTTTCTTTGAAAATGTCAGTTTTTTCTTTGATTTACTAGCTGTTCATTTTGTCAGCTTTAGTTTTAGTCGGATCTTCGGATGAAGATGGATTCTTGCAGAGCTCGGATTCGGACTGACCGCCCTGGTTCTCCAGGGCAGAGGGTCAGAGGGACCCCCAGCCCGCCATCGAGCGTTCAGCCATGTGTTCGCCCTGGCATTATGAACGACCCATCCCTGCTCGCAGCAGGGATGCCGCCTGTGAGGTGGCTACCTCACTGGACACATCTGCGGTGCTGCAGTGTTCTGTCCTTGGCATACGGCATTCCCTGTCAGATGAGGACAGTGGCTTTCCGTTCTTAGAGGCACCCCACGCCATCTGGTACAGGTAAGTACTTCTGTGTGGGGCCTCTGTCTGGGGTGGCAGTCCTGTGTTGCTGTGTCCCCCATGTCTGTGCCTGTGTGGGGCTCCCTGTGGCGATCCCTGCGGGGGTCTTTTGTAAATGCGGTGCGGTGTATTGTTCGGGGCCCCTTCCCCTGTGTCACTTCGGTGTTTTTTCTGGGGGTGCAGATGATGTGTGGCGGCCGCATTGGGGATAAACCGTGCGGTCTGCCATTTTTACTATGGGCATGCATGTCTGGCTTCACTGTGGGCTACATTACATGCTGTTTTGGTGCCATCCGACGCCATTTTGCGTGTGGCAGACCGATCGTTCCGAGCACATGTTCGGCGCCCATTTTTCCGAAGCCTCCCATTCAGTTCTATAGCCAGCCATTTTCCCTGGGTTATTGCAGCTTATAGTTCAGTCTCTTTTGACCTCACTTCCTTTTCCTCTGAAGCAGCGATCGATGTGGTAACACTCTGTGGGGCTCTGCAGACTCTCTTCCATAACTTTATGTCATTCCTGGCTCAGTTTCTTCTCCTTTTGGGGGTTTTTAGTCACTGTACACTCCGCAGCCGTATTAAAGGGCCAGTACCATTTATTGCACTGTTGTTTTTTTTCTAACTTGGGCAATGGATTCTCAGGACAGCAAACTTCCTCCAGCTCTGGTGGGGGACCCCAGTCCTGCTGGGGCCCCTGTAATACCTGACTTGGCCGCCGTAGTGGCGTCTTTAGTGTCCAAAATGGAAGTACTGATGGCTGAACGTGCTGCTAGGGAAAAGACCCAGATTGTCTATCTCCTCTGATTCAGATGGTGATGTGGCTGCGGTGGCGGGCGTGCCCTTTTCAGGGTCTCGCTCATCCTTGGACCCTCTGGGGTCTGAGGGGGAGGTGGAGGGGGTTGATGTTTCTCCCCTGGGGTCGCCTGAAGAACACGCGACCATGGATGAGTTGATTGTTTCTGTAAAAGAAACACTCTACTTGGAGGATGAGCCCAGTCCTCCGGGCATTGTGTCCTCTTTTGGTACACATAGGACCCCGCAAGTCGGCGCAGGTTTTTCCCTGCCCCGCTGAGTTTCATTACACTTGTAAATTAACTGTGGCGCACTTTAAAACGTTCATTCATGGTTCCTAGTCGGTTTAAGCTGCATTATCCCTTTGCGCCGGCTACGGAATCGCGATGGTGTGTGCCTCCACAAGTGGATCACACTGTTGGCCGTCTTAAACAAGGCTACCTTGATTCCTACTGAGGAGACCCCGGTTTTTCGGGATCCCAGGGACAGAAGGTTGGAGTCTCTAGCCCGCCATTCCTACACGGCGGGTTCCTTGCTCAAACCTGTTTTCGCGTCCGTCCTGGTGGCTCAGGCGGTGGCTGATTGGACTAAGGTGCTTGGATGCAACCTCCGATTCTGCCCCCCCCCCCTGCCACGCTGGCTATGGTGAATCAAATTCACCAAGGAGTCATGTATTTGTGCGATGCGGCCTTAAATGAGGCCCCTTTGGTAGCGCGCCTATCTAGTGTTGTGGTGCTTAACCGTCGACTGATCTAGCTGAAGAGCTGGTCGGCTGACCAGACATCACGGAAAGCTGTTGCTGATTTTCCTTATGCAGGTTCTCGCCTTTTTGGCGAGGCCTTGGATACCTTGGTAAAGGGTGTCATGGGAGGCAAGAGCACCATGCTGCCCCAGAACCCCAAGAACAAGTCCTTTCGTGGCAAGCGGGGTTCCACCTCTCGACCCAATCAAGGGTCCTTTCGTGCCTTTCGGAATCAAACCAAGGGCAAGCCCTTAAAGGGCTAAGGTAGCCAGAAGAAGCCACCGGTTCGGCTGGTCAATCCGCCTCTGCCTGAAGGGGCGCCCTCACCCATTTCAGGGGTGGGGGGACGTTTGCGCGGTTTCCTCCAACCTTGGCTGCTCCGAATTCCGGACAGGTGGGTTCAGGAAATCATTCAATCAGGATACAAGATCGAATTCCTTTGCCGGCCGGCGGACAGATTTTTTTTTCCCTCAAATCTTCGTTTGACCCCGGGGGCGCCTGCAGGACCTGCATCAAACGGTGCAGGACCTCCTTGCCCAGGGGGTGATTGTCCCGGTGCCTCATCAGGACAGGTTTAGGGGGTTTTATTCCAATCTGTTCACTGTGCCCAGAAAGGAGGGCAAGGTACGTCCTATTCTGGACCTAAAAGCGCTGAACCGCTTTGTGCGTGTTCGGAAGTTCCGTATGGAATCTCTCTGTTCGGTGGTGGCCTACCTGAGCCCAGGAGAATTCCTGGCCTCTATAGACCTGAAGGGGGTGCGTATCTGCACATCCCATTTTCGAGGGTCACCAGAAGTACCTTCGTTTCGCAATCGCGAAGGACCACTATCAGTTTGTAGCGTTGCCTTTCGGTCTCGCTTCGGCTCCAAGGGTCTTTACCAAAGTGTTGGCGCCTGTTCTGGGCCTGCTAAGGGCACAGGGCATTGCGGTATCTGGACGATCGCCTCTTTAAGATTGAGTGTCAGCCAGAACCTACTGTACGATCTGTCCACCACGGTACAGACGCTCTAGGAGTTCGGATGGACCATCAACGTGCAGAAGTCGACCTTGTCTCCTTCGGTTCGTCTTCCCTATCTGGGAATGATCCTGGACTCTGCTCAGGCAAAGGTGTTCTTGCCGGAGGACAAGCTCCGGACACTGCAGGACGAGATCAGGTCCCTCAGGGACAATCCGTCTTCATCGCTCAGGACCTGCATGCGGTCCCTGGGGTTGATGGTATCAGCCTTCGAGGCAATACCCTTTGCTCAGTTTCTCACACGGTCTCTTCAAGCGGAGATCCTGGCCAGGTGGTACAGACTACCTCAGTCCTTGGATCTGAGTGTCTCATTGAGTCGCCGTACCAGAATGGATCTTCTGTGGTGGCTCCAGTCCCCAGCAGTGTCGGAAGGCAAATCTTTCCGTCTGTTACTGTGGACGGTGATTACCACGGATGCCAGACAAGGGTGGAGTCCTGGGCAACCTGTCTGCCCAGGGCACTTGGTCGGGGGAGGAATCCTCCCTTCCGATCAATGTGTTGGAATTGAGGGATAAAACTGTCTCTTCCAGTGGTCGGATCGACTTCGGGGCTGTCCGGTTCGGGTACAGACTGACAATGCTACCGCGGTGGCTTACATCAACCACCAAGGGGGCACCAGGAGTGCCCGGGCGGCTGGGAGGTGACCGACATTCTGTCTTGGGCCGAGACTCATGTCCCGGCTATTTCAGCAGTTCACATTCCGGGTGTGGTGAATTGGCAGGCCGACTATGCCGCCAGACCCTGGACCAGGGGGAATGGTCCCTGCACCCGGAGGTTTTCCAAATGCTGTGTGCGAAGTGTGGATCCCCGGACGTGGATCTGTTCGCGTCTCGGCAAAACCACAAGGTGGAAAGGTTCGTGGCAAGAACGCGCCATCCTCTGGCAGACGCCTCGGATGCGTTGGTGGCCCCTTGGCATCAGTATCGTCTGATGTATGCCTTTCCTCCGATTCAGTTGTCCAGGTTCCTTCGCAGGTTAACCTCGGAACCGCACCTGGTGATTCATGCCGGTCCTGGTACGCCGATGTTGTTCACCTGGCAGTGGCGCCTCCTTGGTGGCTGCCAATGCGGGAAGATCTACTGTCTCAGGGACCGATCTTCCATCCTGCTTTACAGTCGCTGTCTAACGGCCTGGCTGTTGAGACCCAGGTCCTGAGAGACAGGGGTCTCTCCCCTGAGGTCATACCTAATAAAGGCTAGGAGATCCTCATCTGGTAAAATCTATTACCGTACCTGGAAAGCTTACTTCGCCTGGTGTGGGTCCAGGGGGTTCTCCCCTCGCTCATACTCGGTGTCGAGAGTGTTGGCTTTCCTCCAGTCTGGGGTGGACCAGCGCCTGGCGCTGGCCACAATAAAGGGCCAGGTGTCTGCACTGGCTATTCTTTTCCAACGCCCTGTGGCGTCTCATTCCTTCGCACCTTCATTCAAGGTGTGCGACATTTGGCTCCTCCCCAGGAGGGAGCCTTTACCTCCATGGGACTTGAACTTGGTCCTGTCCGTGTTAGTGTGCTCCCTTTGAAAACATCCGGAAGATATCGTTGCCTCTGCTGTCTAAGAAGGTTGCCTTTTTGGTGGCGATCACTTCGGCTCGCAGAGTATCGGCACTGGCGGCGTTGTCTTGCCGCTCTCCTTATTTGGTAATTCACAAGGATAAGGTGGTCTTGCGACCTCATTCGTCTTTTCTTCCTAAGGTGGTCTCTGAGTTCCACCTTAATGAGGACATTGTCCTGCCTTCGCTTTGTACGAAGCCTAAGCATCCTAAGGAGGTTGCTTTGCATTCCTTGGATGTTGTCAGGGCGATCAGGGTTTACCTGTCGTCTACGGAGTCCTTTCGGAAGACGGATTCCCTCTTTGTCCTTCCTGAGGGACCTCGGAAGGGCATGGCTGCGTCTGCAGCGACCATTGCCAAATGGATCAGACAGACCATTGAACAGGCTTATGCCTTGAAGGAACGGGTTCCACCCTTCCCTGTTAAGGCGCACTCTACCAGATCTTTGAGTGCGTCCTGGGCCTATTGGCATCGTGCCTCGGTGGCCCAGGTGTGCAAGGCTGCGACTTGGTAGTCGGTGCACACCTTTTCCAAATTCCTCCTTTGGCCGCAAAGTTCTCAGTGCAGCAGTGCCATAGGGGACCCTTGTTTTTTTTGTGGGTCCCTGGCTGTTGGGGTTGTTTATACCCTGGGTTATTTGCTTTCCTGGGCTGTTGCTCCTGTTGAGCCTTGTTTTCTGTTGCCCAGAAGGTTCTCTTACTGTGCGTGTAAAGTTCCTTTCTCTGATGTGGGTACTGCGTTGCCTTTTCTACGGTTGCGTCTCCCACCCCTCATGTCTACACTGCTTTGGGACATCCCAATAGTGATGACTTGGAGGAGGCGGCAACTGTTGGGAGGACGTAAGAAAACTGAATTTTTATAAAATCTTACCTGTAAAATTCCTTTCTCTGAGTCCTCAGACAGTTGCTGCCCCCGCCCCTCTTTTGGGGTTGTTTTCTTGTTTACCTACATCTATTCTACCAAACTGAGTTGGGAGTGTCACTGCAGGGGGGTATTGACCAGTGTGACAGCCCCCATGGGTGTCTATGCAAATGCTTTTGTTCTTTTGACTGTCTTATGCCTAGCTACTCCTGTGGAGCGGAAGTCAATACCCAATAGTAATAGACTTAGAGGAGGCGGCGACTGTCGGACTCGGAGAAAGGAATTTTACAGGTAAGATTTTACAAAAATTCTGTTTTTAGTGTTGGTGCAAAAAATAAGCCCTATATTGGTGTCGGTGAGAAAAAGGATCAGTGTCAGTGGGATGAAACGAGACCCACATGGGTGTCAGTGGGATGAAAGGAACCCCACACCAGTGTCAGTAGGATGAAACAAGCCCCACATCAGTGTCAGGGGGTTGAGATGAGCCCCACATCAGTGTCGGTGGGATAAAATGAGCCTATCAGTGTCATTGGGAAGAGATGTGCCCTACATCGGTGTCAGTGGGAGGAAATAAGCCCCATCAATGGTGTTAGTGGGAATAAAAAAGTCCCATTATTGGCGTCGGTGTAAAAAAAAATCCCTATCATTGGTGCCATTGGGAGTAAAAATAAGCCATGATGTTGGTGTAAGTCACAGGTGTCAAACACAAGGGCCGTATGCAGCCCTCCAGGTCATTTCAAGTGGCCCTCGCACCTCTCCTGCAGCTACGGCACCCCTCTTGTCTCTGTAGTGGGCAGAAGAGAGGACAGAACTCCTTTGCCAGATCCTGAACTCCTCTGTGCAGCTGCAGAAAGGCTTGTCTTTGCCCCCCCCCAGCAGTTCGCAGCAGAGAGGAGAGCAGAACTCCTACAGATCCTGCACCTCTCCGTGCAGCCCCAACACTACCTTGCATTTGCCTCCTCTGGTCTCCGCATTCAGCAGACTCTGGAAACTGACTTCAACCCTCCTTTGGTTCTCCTCCAGACTCTGTACTTTCCAGATCCACACAAATCTTCTTGGCAGCAGCACAAGGTAAGGGGGTGCACTGTGATGTAAGGAAGGGAGGGTGACTCTTGACTTTTGATGGTGCGGGGGTTCTTGACATCTCATGTAATCATCCCTCTGGTTCCATTTGCTGACCGCCCGCCACAGATCTAATGTGGCAGGCTGGCTTGGCTGCACAAATTGGTGTAGGGGTACGTCTGTTCGCGGGAGTGGTGCTGGTGGTCGAGCGTGCATTGCCAGCGGCGGGCTCCCGCCCACACTAGGCAGCAGGGAAGCCGATCCACGGGATCGGCGACCGCTCCCCGCTGACAGAGAACACAGCCGACCGTTCTCTCTGAAATAATCACAGAGCGCCTGTGATCCTTCTACAGTATATAGGATCACAGGTCTCTATAATCATTTCACAAATCCCTCCCACATACAGTTAGAAAACACTCCCCTAGGTTCACAATTAACCCCATTATCACCCCTAGTGACAAAAATGTCAGGGATCAGATCTGCCCGCTGCAATGTTGCAGTCCCACTAAAAATCGCAGACCACCACCGCTATTACTAGTATAAAATAAATAAAAATAACTTAAGTCCTTCCCCTAGATTGTAGACACGATAACTTTGGCACAAACCAATCAAAATACGCTAATTGCAGGTTTTTTTTTTCAAAAAATAAGTAGCAGAATACAAATTGGCCTATAAGCATGAAAAATTTTGAGTTGTAATTTTTTTTTTGGAAATGTTATAGCAGAATGTGAAAAATATTTTAATTTTTTTTCCAGAATTGTTGCATTTTTTGTTTATAGCGCAAAAAAATAAAAATCGCACAGGTGATCAAATACCACCAAAAGAGAGCTCTATTTGTGGGGAAAAAAGTACATCAATTTTATTTTGGTACAGCGTCGCACGACCGTGCAGTTGTCAGTTAAAATAACGCAGTGCCGAATCGCAAAAAAATGTCCTGGTCGTTAAGGGGGCAAATCCTTCCGGTCCAGAACTGGTTAAGCCACTCCCACTGTTAGGAGCTACTTGACCATGACCATCAATTGCTTCTATGTGCTCCACGTACTGCAGTACTTGTTCTTTGGATCCATCCCAGGGTTCCTAAGCTCCTTCATAACCCTCTATTTTAGGCTCAAGGTCTATTTTCAGTGTATACAAAACCAGATGTATTGGAAGTATTTTTCTAAATGATTGTTTTCAGGTTTATATGTATCCCTGAGACTCCAGCTTGTGGCACAGCAATCAAAGCATATTTTAGGCCCCTTTCACACTTGTGACTGCAAAGGACTGCATGGTTTCCAATGAGTACCATTCATATTTGTGTGACTTCAAAGTGGTCCCTGCACTACTTTGGTCTGACATTTATGCAAATTGAGGTCCATAGACCTCAAGATTACACAGACATTGCTTCAAGTTGCATCAACGTCGCATGACCTTCAGGTTGTACAAGTGTGAAAGGGGCATTATAGGTACACAGAAGACCAAGTTTTATTTAACCACGGTCCTTATCCCCTCTTATGAGTGGCCATACCCTAACAACCCACCCACCCACAATCTCCCAGAAATGTCCCCACATTCTCAAGTTCAAAAGTTGGGAGGTATGCGATACAGAACTCAGGACAACTTCATTTTATGACTTACTGCACCTTTTTCTTCTGTAAACCATGAGCCATGGTTCACACTGATGCGATGTGGGATTTACTGCGTTTTCCCACATCGCACTACATAGCAATCGCACAGCGTCCATGTGATCTGCTGCGGGTGCCAATGTTAGATTAGCAACACCCCAAAACAGATCTCAAAACGCAGTGCGATTGCCATAATTGCATCTCACGGATGTGAACACCCATGCAGTGCGATTCAGGTGCAGGGATGGATGCAATGCAATTTGAGCCATGCAAATTGTTTGTTGTGATTCCTGTAGAATCAATGTGGTGCGATTCCTGTGCAAATAACATGGGGTGTTTAGCACGCGCCAGTGTGAACCCAGGCTCAAACAAAAACTTAGACATGTTTAATTAGGGTAATGCAACATTTAAGCTATGTGGCTGGTCAGCTGACCTTTAGTTTCTAGTTCATCATGACCTATTTAACATTTTAGTTCCTATTCCCCGCACCTGTACAGGAATAGTGACACATCTGGGCACTGATTTCAAAAGAAAATTTTGTCTTTAACCACTTAAGCCCCGGAGGATTTGGCTGCTCAAAGACCAGGGCCTATTTTGCGATTCGGCACTGCGTGACTTTAACAAACAATTGCGTGGTCGTGTGACGCTGTACCCAAATGAAATTGACGTCCTTTTTTTCCACAAACAGAGCTTTTTTTGGTGGTATTTGATCACCTGTGCGATTTTTCCTTTTTGTGCTATAAACAAAAAAAGAGCAACAATTTTGAAAAAAAAAAAAACATTTTTCACTTTTTTTTTTATATGAAATTCCCTCCCCAAAAAAATGTAAAAATCAAAATTTTTTAACATTTTAGGCCAATTTGTTTTCTGCTACATATTTTTGGTAAAAAAAATCGCAATAAGCGTATTTTGATTGGTTTGCGCAAAAGTTATTGCGTCTACTAACTACGGGAAAGATTTATGTCATTTTTATTGTCTTTTTTTTTTCTTTTTTTTACTAGTAATGGCTGCGATCTGCGTTTTTTTTTTTTTTTTTGCGGGACTGCAACATTGCGGCAGACAGATCGGACCCTTGACTGACATTTTTGATACTTTTGGGGGTACCGGTGAAATTACTACAGTAATCAGTGCTATAAATATGCACTGTTGCTGTAAAAATGACACTGGCAGGGAAGAGGGTTAACTTGGTGATCAAGGGCTTAAGTGTGTCCCTAGGGGCATGATTCTAACTGTGGGGGGGGGGGGCGCGTGGCTTGTGATGTAACCACAGAGACATACAATCCTACATAGCAGGATCGTATAGTCTCTGCAGTTACACCAGGGAGAATGACAGGCAACTTTGTTTACATTAGCCGCCTGCCTTTCTCCCTCTCCAGCGGGAGATCGCAAGTAACCGGTGGATTTTTTTTTTTTTTTAAAGCCCGAAGCGTGTGAAATCACACTCAAAAAAGACTTGGCACCCGGTGCATAAAAAAGTGCACACACGCAAACGTGAACACACAAAAACTGCACAGGGTGTGCGAAAATGGTCTGGCTTCCGAAGAGGTTGGACCTATACCTTGATCCCCCGGGGCGCAAGACTCCTGACAGGGACTGAGGTACTTCCTATGGTTTGCCTGGCCGAGACCTGGCAAACCCCATTCTCCAGGGGGACTGCCGAAACAGCCCACCCCAAGTACTGGGTGGGGCTCCCCCGAAGGGAGACCCCCATGAGAGAGGGCGAACTAAGCCAAAAGGCCATGTCCACCCCCTCCCAAGACTTTCAAGGTAGGCCCAGAGACCCACACCGTACTCGTCGTGCAGGAAGAGAAGAGTGATAGTGAAGTGACACACCACAAAGAAAAATACACACAAACAAAAAGGTGGGGAAGGGGAAGTGGAGGAGTGAATTAGTGCCTAAGTGAAAAACAAAGGCAGGCCTTCCGGCCGGAATAAAAATTCCTCTGGTCGAAGCCAAAAGGCCTTGCCCAAGAGGCAGGTGCTTAAAAAAGTGTGTAGGTGCAGTGACCATGGTGCCGAAAAACTCAAGGCGAGCTGCCCCTCACCAGTGAGAATTAAGGCACCCCTGGGCTGCCACCCCAGGGGCACATACACTACGGGCTTTTTCTACCCCGGCCCAATAGCCAGACCGAGTGTAGCCCTTACCCACCAGGAGGTTTGGAACGTGGACAGCTTAGGGTGAGCCTGCCTTCAACTGGGGACAAGCCTTTTGCAAGGCCAGATTCAACCCAGGAGGAAAGGCCCTCCCACCGCCATCCTAATTCCTCACCAATTACATCCAGGAGCAATACAGACCGGCCTCCATGACGAACCAGCCCTCTTGCTCCCTTCAAACTGGTAGGGGCGGACCCATTCAAATCAGAAGGCAACGGACCCATCCGGCTTTCTCTGACAGTGCCTACTTCCCGGTCCTCCAGTGACGTCCAGAGCGCCCCGGTTCATTTCAGCCCCTGCCGATACTAACCCTCAGGGTCCATACCAACTGATAAGAACAGATACTACACTTGATCTTAGCCAAAAGGCCGAGAAGCAAGTAACCGGTGGATATTGGAGCCGCTGGTCACTCGCGCGGGGAAGGCAGGGAACGAGCGGGGGCGGGAATGCGCCTTCGGCGGCGTGCGCTCGCCCTCTAGAGGCTCGCGGGCGAGCGACGTAGGCCTACGTCGTTTTGTCTGTAGGGGGCTGACTGCCGCAGTAAATAGTCGTGCGCCAGTCGGCAAGCGGTTAAACCTTTTTCGTTTGTGAGCTTTGTCAGTTTTGTGCTAATGCAAATATAGTTGGGTGAGGAAAAAATGGCTGATTACCCATAAATCCCCTCACCTGTGTCTTTCCTGGCCAGCACATGGAAGCACATGGTTTGGTAAGTAGTTTGAATGTCATTATTGCTGCAATTTAAAGCTACAGTCTAAACTTTTTTTTGTTTATTTTTTTTGTCATCCTCTCTCCACTTTGTTTAAATGTGATAAATATGTTACACTCATTATAGAATTGCTTTTTAGTTTGCTATCAACTTATTTTGTGGCTTACCTGTCTGTCTGTATTCAAACAGCCTGATCTTTGCCTTTCTCTGCCTTTTAACTCCAGGGAAACCTGAATGGCCTACTCTACCTTAAACCATGTTTGGCTTGCTCTGTATTTCCACAGCTTTTTTAGGTTGACTGTTCATGGTTTTAGAAATGGGGGGGGGGGGGGGGGAGGGGACTACATTTTCAGGAAAAATGCAGGGCTTGCCACTGTGGATGTTTCGCTGCAATATGCTACTTGCCTGGCTCTTGGACTACTGTTGCACTCCAGTGCCTTGAGGCAGGCTTCACTTAGGCCCTGTTCACACCAGTGTTAATTTTGGCAGCAAATTTCGATTTAGTTTTAGTTATAGTCTTTTGACTAAAATGCCATTTTAGTTTTAGTCGACTAAAATCTCCAGTAAATTTTAGTTGAATAAAATCTCCAGTACATTTTAGTTGAATAAAATCTCGTACATTTTAGTCGAATAAAATCTCGTACATTTTAGTCGAATAAAATCTCGTACATTTTAGTCGAATAAAATCTCGTACATTTTAGTCGAATAAAATCTCGTACATTTTAGTCGAATAAAATCTCGTACATTTTAGTCGAATAAAATCTCGTACATTTTAGTCGAATAAAATCTCGTACATTTTAGTCGAATAAAATCTCGTACATTTTAGTCGAATAAAATCTCGTACATTTTAGTCGAATAAAATCTCGTACATTTTAGTCGAATAAAATCTCGTACATTTTAGTCGAATAAAATCTCGTACATTTTAGTCGAATAAAATCTCGTACATTTTAGTCAAGTACAAATCGAATAGGTTTAGGTTAATTATAATGCATTATTTAAACATTTCTCTAGCATTTCCAAACTAATTGTATACTCTTGGAGTAAAAAATCGAATATGTTATTATAAGGTTTGAACACGCACTACAGACACAGATTTAGCCATTGAGATCTATAACATCTTTACAAATAAAACCAAGTTTCATAAACAAACAGAAATATTGCTTTTTGACAAACCGAAGTGCAACTTTAAAATACAAAAAACTGTAAACTCCATTGACTGTAATGTCATTGCACATATTACCTGAATATATTACCAACATTAAATATTAGGGAAAAATATAAGAAAAGCCTTTTTCTTAATTTTTTAGTTTTCAGCAGCTTAGTAGATGCTCCTTACTTATGCGTATGCAGTGGTGCAATACATGTTTAAACATTAATGTGCTATTATTACAGGCTCTGGATGGAATTGTGTTGCCGATATAGAAATGGCCAACAGAGGAGTGTTAATTTTGATGCCAATTTTTTATTTAGTTTTAGTCTTATGATTAAAATGCCATTTTAGTTTTAGTCATATTTTAGTCATCTGAATTGTTTTAGTTTTAGTCGTGTTTTTGTCGACTAAAATTGTGTTAATTTAGTCGACGAAAACGTTTTAGTCGATGAAATTAACACTGGTTCACACCTGAGATTATTCCAGCTCGTACAACGCTCATCTCTGAAGTCTCAAAACGCCCAACACGCAAAATCCTATTCATTTCAATGGCCACTGTTCACATGAGCGTTTTGTCTGCTGAAGCAAAAGTCCTGAAGCTCAAAGTAGGGCTGGGCGATAGTGATACCGATATGTATCGCGATAGTCAGGGGATCGATAGCAATACAAGACTGTGAACGATAAAACTTAAAGTCCGCTCCGGGTTTAAGCTTTAAAAAATGGCGCCGCCCGTCGCATACACGTCACTGCGCACGCGCCGCCGCCGCTCGGTAGAGGCCGGGAATAGCCGAAGTAACACGAGCGGCGGCGGCGCGTGCGCAATGACGTGGCGGCGCCATTTTTAAAATGAAGGCGCCTCTGGAACAGGTAAGTGAAACAGCTTCACTACCTGCCATTATGCAGGGCTGTGGGCACACTACAAGGGAGGGATGCAGTGCTGCGGGCATGGTCTACCTGTACCATGCCCACAGCACTGCATCTCCTGTAGTATGCCCACAGCACTGCATCTCCTGTAGTATGCCCACAACCCCGCATTCTCCTGCACCATGCCAGTGCCCTGCATTCTCCTGCACCATGCCAGTGCCCTGCATTCTCCTGCACCATGCCAGTGCCCTGCATTCTCCTGCACCATGCCAGTGCCCTGCATTCTCCTGCACCATGCCAGTGCCCTGCATTCTTCTGCACCATGCCAGTGCCCTACATTCTCCTGCACTATGCCAGTCCCCCTGCATTCTCACCCTAGGGTCCTTATTTTAAATGGGTAATAAAAAATATCAATTATCGATATCGACCGATATGAAACACTGATATCGTGATACAGTTTTCAGCCATATCGCCCAGCCCTAGCTCAAAGTACACGAGCTTCTTTTTTGGCAGATTACATGCGTGTTTTTTTTTTTGTTAGATGTCCATGCCTGCCTCCAAACACCTGCAAAAAAAGCCAGAGGAAATGATACGCTAAGGTGTGAATGGAGCCTTATTGTTAGAAATGTTTTTCACCCTTTTGGAAGATGCGCTTTGCAAGAAATGTAGCAAGAAGAAGTTTTGAATACATCTTTAGCGCTTGTTTGTACCCTAAATTGTAAATGTACGTATGTTTGCACTGTATTGAAGGTGAACATGCAGTTTTTCCTAATATTGTGCCAGGCTGCAGCCATCACACCTCCCCTTCAGACCCCCTCATCCTCCATTATCTTACCATAGCCCTTTGCGAGCTAATGCTGTGGCGCCCCACAGCGCCCTGCACATTTTCTTGCACTTTTTTGCACTTCATTTGACTATTCTTTTTTATGATCACTAATAACTTAGACCCCCTTACATCAGAGAGACCCCCCCCCCCGGAGGACCCCCTTACATCAGAGAGACCCCCCTAAGGAGGACCCCCTTACATCAGAGACCCCCTTACATCAGAGACCCCCCCTACGGAGTCCCCCTTACATCAGAGACCCCCCAAAAAGAGCTCCCTTACATCAGAGACCCCCCACACAGAGCCCACCTTACATCAGACAAGAAAGAGAGCATAGGGTCCATATAATTTTTACATTTATTTTTAGGAATTTTACTCAGTCCTTGTGCCTTTTATTTATATTGGCTTTTATCTTCTTATTCATCTCATGTAGTTTTTACAGAGATATCATATATTGCTCATATTTATATCCGCATTCCCTTTCCATCCTATTTTTTATCCCTTTTCCTTTACGTATCTACATTCTCTCCTTTTCATCTACATGGATTTCATCCAAGACATAGAATTCCACAAATATGACATACTGGACAATTTATACACTACTTTGCCTCGTGACATATTCAGTTCTCATCCCTCCCTTTCCAGAGCCAACAGGTACATCCTATGCGGCAAATTTAAAAAACTGGAAATGCATGCATTGATGCATGATACTAACACTCAATGGTGGGATGAATTTTTTCTCTCCAAATATATCTCTGACCACATATCACCCCGCGGTTTGAGGAATTTAAAAACATGTTCTTTCTTGGACCCCTCTCACTCTAAGAGTAGGAAAATATTGCGGAGTTCTGCACCACCAAATGGATGGGCATACTTGTGGACCAACGAAAAATTAGGTACACTGAGCTGGTGCACAAAATCACATAGGGTTAGGCCATCCATTTCTGCTCCAAAAAAACCCCCAATAAACCTCCCCAGACCAACAAGACTACCAAGCGTCCTCCGCCTGTTTCTAACTCTAGCACCAGGCCACCTGGTAATAGTAACAGTCATTACCCTCCGTCCAAAACTCCCACCCCATCTTGAACAGATGCTCCTATCCTGCCAAGTAATAGTCCATCCAGGCCCCCCATTTTATCACACAAACCCTTACAAAAAGCCTCCCTCTACCACCTAGGCCCTTGGAACCTTCCATCATTATAGGGGATTTCAGCCTAGGTGAGATACCATTCGATACATCCTCCCAGTCTTTTTTAGTGATGGGCCTACATCCCAAACAAAGAAAAAGAAAGCTCACAGACGAGGATCCAGGGGAGGAAAGAAAAGAACAAAGAAATCATATGAAACATCGCAAACTATTAAAATTTTCAACCTCTCCTCCCATGCCCTGACTATTGAGGACACAGCCCTACTTGGCAAAGACTTATCCTTTTCTCCCACGTATCTACCCAATTCCTTCCAGCTATTCAAAGATCTAAATACATTTTTACGCAACCTTACCCTCAAAAAGACATTATCATATCCAATCCTTAAAGAAGCCAGAGCTTCCTCCTGTAACACCTAGTAGTCTCCACCTCACTGATAACAGTACCCTACAGTTAGAGAGCTTGTCCCTGTCAGAGAGTCTCCTTAGCACATATAACGATACACTCTCCATGTGCGACTCGGACCATGACATGGACCTATTATTAACTCAACACCTACCTATGTCCCCTTCCATGCAACACACTTCCCTTCAGCCCCCATCAGTCTTTTATCCCTCACAGTCTTTTATCCCTCACAGTCTAAGGGACCCTACTTGGAGGCTTTCTACCGAGTAGTGTTTTCAGAGTTCAAAAAATTATGCTCACCCTCTGCCCCCAATCAACAATACATACAACACAATCTTAGCACAGGAGAAAGAATCCTCCCTTAAATCATTTATCGACAATCCATCTTTGGTCATAAAGCCAGCCATCAGTATAGTCATTCAGGATCGGAGTAGTGACTATCTGCTTGAAGCCCACAGACTACTATCAGACACTAACACATACACAAAATTGGCTAAAGATCCACTTCCCACTTTCAAAACAGAAGCTGAAAATCTCATTCATATAGCCATCAGCAATAACATTATTAATAAAAAGGAAGCATCCTTTTTGTTCAAAAAATATTACAATACACCCTATTTTTATCATCTCCCCGAAATCCATAAAAACTCACATACCCCCCCAGGTCGCCCTATAATCGCATCTATGGATAGCATCACTCGTGGCTTTTCCATATATGTCGATTCATTCCTACAGCCATTAGCCCAAGGACTACACTCATATATTAGAGAGAGACGGCACACATCTCCTAGAGATGTTGGAACCATATTCAAGGGTACTGTTGGTTGTCACTTGATGTCAATTCTTTGTATACATCAATCCCGCATAAGGTAGCTATTCAGCATTTCCTATTATAAGATCCCCTCCTCCATCCATCACAAGCATCCTTCATTTTGGATTCCACCCATTTCTGCCTCACTCACAATTATTTTTTGTTTGGCGAATTTTACCTCCAAAAAAAAAATGGGACAGCTATGGGCGCGAATTTCGCACCGTCCTATGCAAATCTAACTATGGGCCATTGGGAGGAACTCTATATCTGGAATCACAACCCTTTTGCCAAATACCTGGTATTTTTCGGGAGGTATATAGATGACATTTTGATCATTTGGGACGGCCCGGTTACCAGTAATAGAAGCTTTCGTCACCCACTGTAACAATAATACACTAGGACTATCTTTCACTTTTGAATTCCACCCGGACACTCTTCCATTTCTAGACCTGGAGTTATGTCACGAAAACAAACATATCCTAGCCCATAATTACACCAAACCAACAGCAGGCCTACGATATGTATCTTGTCGACAACCCCATTAAATCTACTAAGTGCATTAATAATGTTCCAGCTAGATTCATAGCCCGGTTCCACAACAAATGTAAAAAAATGGAAGGAATCCTGCATAAACACTGCAGTATACTCTTGCAGGACCCCCATCTCCAACCCATTTTGGCCCCCAAACCTACAGTAGCCTACCGGAGAGCCCCTACATTAAAAAATAAAATTGCTCCCAGTAAGTTACCTGAAAAGAAAATTCCCCATCCCCTTAACCTCTTTCTGCTGAAAGGAATGTATCCATGTCGGAAAAAATTATGCAAGACCTGATTTTATCAATTATGGACAGAAGTCTTTCACACATAATGGCAAAACCTACCCATTAGAACATTTTTATAACTGCTCTACGGATCATGTAGTCTATTGCCTTAGCTGCCCGTGCAAGCTACTTTACGTAGGCCGCACTATTTGCCCTCTTAGACAAAGGTTCGGCAAACATCGCCGCTTTATATAAGAGGGCACGGACTTGCATAGTGTTCCGAGGTTTTCTTGAGGCCCACCAAAAATCCACTGAAGGCCTTCACGTTTGGATAATAGAATCTATACCACCTCAATACTCTGAGGCACAACGTTTTTCCAGATTATGCCAACGTAAGACCTTCTGGATCTACACCCTCGACACTTTGAAGCCTTTTGGCTTGAATGAAGAGTTAGAGATCGGTACCATCCTGTAAATCTTGTGTGAATTTTGGCTGACATGGTTCTGTTCATGATGAAGATACTACTTACATTAATTTTATCCTTCATATACTAAATTTTTACTTTTTTACTCTCTTATGTCCTATGTCATATTAGTGCTAGACCAACAGGGTTTCCTTTGGTGTACATGGACAATTATGGACACATGGTTCCTCATGTGGGTGTGCACATACACACATATGTTTGTACGTATACGCGTATGTGTGTGGTTTGCATGTGTGTGTGTGTGTGTGTGCAGGTGTACATTTCTCTCATCCCTTTTATAGTCCAGTTTTTACCACAGTTCATTTTTTTCTCCATACCTATACACATAATTTTACTATGCATCCACTTATAGATACGAATACTAGCCTTTTTTATATACATTCATGTATATTGTTTTTTAAATATATTTTCATATGTAATTTTTATATATGTATATATGTATATATTCCTTATAACAATCTTTATATATGGGTAATTGTTCCATATACACCCATTTTACTCTTTAGAATAATCCCCCATGTGGGTCCCACCACACACGCATATTTGGATGTGGTTTATTCGTACATATATATCATTGTTTTTATCAAAATAGATTGATTTCTAGCCTTTTAAACTCATTTTTATTTTTACGTCTATTGTGCATTTCTTACTCATTTCAGAGGCACTGTCATTTATTTATTTGCTTTAAGCACATACATATACATAGACTTAATCATTGATTTGCTCTTTTTGTTTTACAAAGAGGTATCTAGCACTGAATAATGTTTTTCAGCCTTCTACAGGCATTTCTAAGCATTATTGTAGTTACCTCCCCCCTTGTTTATCCTGTGCTCGCATATATAAGGCTTACTCCCGGACTGTCATTTCATCCTACACTTGAAAAAAGAGCGCGCATGCCCATTGAGAGCAGTGCGCGAGTCTCCGGTGACGTCACGCAGCGTGCGCTGCGTTCCAGCGAAGTCCTTGGTGTTCATCTCTACCCGGAACCCGGAGGATGGAGGATCCCCAGCACAGCGTCCACCCGTCCATCCGACCAGGACTTGGTGTTTCACCCTCCAGGATCCCTGTGACTGTTACCATTCCTGACACACCACCGGAGCTAACAAGCCTTACTACATCTTCATCTAGTGAGTTGTTATTAATTTGAGATTTATGCTATAATAAATGCTGCACTTAGCGGCGCTCTGTTCTCTTCCCCTTACATCAGAGACCCCCCACACAGAGCCCCCCCTTACATCAGAGACCCCCCACACAAAGCCCCCTTACATCAGAAACCCCCCCACACAGAGCCCCCCCTTACATTAGAGGCCCCCACACAAAGCCCCCCTAACATCAGAGACCCCCCACACAAAGCCCCCCCTACATAAGAGACCCACACAGAGCCCCCCTTACATGAGAGACCCCCACATAAAGCCCCCCTTACACAAGAGAGCCCCCCTTACATAAGAGGCCCCCCCACACAGAGCCCCCCTTACATAAGAGGCCCCCCCACACAGAGCCCCCCTTACATGAGACCCCCACACAGAGCCCGCTTACATGAGACCCCCCACACAGAACCCCCCTTACATGAGACCCCCCACACAGAGCCCCCGTTACATGAGACCCCCCACACAGAGCCCCCCTTATATGAGAGACCCCCTACACAGAGCCCCCCTTACATGAGAGACCCCCTACACAGAGCCCCCCCTTACATCAGAGACCCCCCCACACAGAGCCCCCCTTCATTTGATGCAGGAGAGAGCTTACTTACCTTAGTACAGAGGCTCACCACGAGGAGAAGGGCGGGAGGAGGAGGAGAAATGGCGGGAGGAGGAGGAGCTGACAATCTCTCCTCTGGCGTCCCTGGAGAGGAGGGATCTGTCAGTGGCGACGGATCGGAGGCTGAGCTGTGTGAGACATGCACAGCTCAGCCCTGGAGCAATAGGAGACGAGGCACAGCCGCACAGCGGGAGGTAAGCCGCAGCCTGTGTTTACCCTCTCCAGGCCGCGGTCACCGCTTACCTCACGCTGTGCGGCCTGATCATGTGCGAGCTGTAATGGCCGCACGGCACCCCTGTTGCCCATGGCGCCCTGTGCGGCCACACAGCTCCCACACCCCAAAGGCTGGCCCTGTATGCAGGTGTGGCAGTGGTTATTGCTTCTTGTGTAGCAAGGCTGTGTATGCATGGCTCAAAGTGCAACATTGCTGTTTATTTTGCCTTTGCATGCCTTAAAACATTTCATTCTTGGTTTTTCATTGCGTATGTGAAATGGTTTCTGTGACAACAATGCTAGTTGCCTGGCTGTCATGCTGGTGTTCTTTCAATCCAGGCAAGTATGCAGATTGTGGCATTTATCCAAGATATGCATACTTGACAAGGGGTAACTGACAGCAAGATCTAGGAAACCAGCATTTTCAGTAGGCCGGCAAGGCTAGATCCCACATTTCTCATAGGTTTATGGTAGCTATTTTGATATAAGCATTACATTTCAGTGGCAATGATGCCATTGTTTTGTATTTTTTTAGTTCCTGCAGTAAACAGGCTGAAAGCAACATGGAATCTCTTCAGTCGCCCTACAGCGACAAATGGTAGGTTCCCATACAAACACTTGGGTGAGCTGTGAGCTTTTATCATAACACCCGTTGGCGTTTAGTCACACATTTTGTGGACCCAATGTTAAACTTCTAATTAGTAAATGAGTTATGAACTGTTCTAACTCATGGGCTTGGGTTTAGCCACCCATTGGTGGCTCCCAGGTTCTGGGGTCTGGGAGTGAAAGCTCTAGTTCAGTTTGAAATCTCTGGAGGAGACGGAGCTCCTAGGGTGTGGGTTGACCCCTCCCCCCCTCCTTGTGATTCGGTATAGACACTGTTACTTGCCCCACCCTGTTATACCCGAAAACCTGGTTGGCTTCTTTCACATGTGCTTTCCCTGAAGGTTGCTGGTTTCTAGGGGTTCTTTCTGCGAAGGGGGTGGATGACACTTCTAGGATTTCACTCTCTGATCCCTCTTGAGAAGTCTACAGAGAGCTTGGGCCCTGGGTCTTGCTCTCTGGAAGTAAAGGTTTTGCATTTCTTAGATGGTGTTCTGTCCTCCCTATGTGTGAGGGTACATAGATTGACAGGCAGTATAACCCTGATTTCCTTCAATGCATTGACAAAGGAGGAAGGTCCAACTTCAACTTTTATTGCAAGGAAATATGTGAAAATGAGAGGTAAAACCGTGGAACAGAAAAGAGAATACACTTACTAATGTATACTGACATTTGGCAACGCATATAAGACATTACTGTACATAGCAATGCAAATACAAGAAATGTGCACAAGATTTAAGTTACACAAGACATAGATACAGGATGGTAATGTTAAGCATCCATAAGAGTATACATAGTTATATACTGAGCAGCATGCTATCTTATCTACATGAGAAGTAAGGTCCCTAGCTGCTAACTATAGACTGTAATCACAGACACTTTACTATGCATAAAGAGTTAAACTACAACATGAAGTAATAAAGCACACACCAGCGATGCCGCCATAAACTAAGATGAGGGAGGATGCAACTAGCCGTGTTTCCTCTAGCTGAGTTCCCTGTAGAATGCAAGATATGGAGGGAAGATAGTAGTCCTAGTAACTGATGATGTCACCAAAGTTCGTAGGTGAAAGCTATGGTAGCTGAACTGGGACAAACTTGTTCTATATATGTAATATATGTAAATGGCCACTAGATGGCGCTAGTACAACATGAACAGTAGGTTACACAGTAAATTACACATTGTGAAAACTCTCATAAGAATAACACGACAATATAATGGTGAAGACATGACACTCCCCGCCTGGTATCCCAAGGATACCACATTAACTATTCTCTGGAGAGAGTAACAAAATCAGATCAGTAACAGGTCTCTGGAAGAGTTTAGGCTCATTTTGCCTGCAGACTTTCACTTCCACCTTCCTGACTCTTCCATCTTCACTTGTAAATACTTTGGTTATCAGTCCCAAAGGCCAGTCATTTCTTTTTGACTGAGAGTCTTTTACAAGAACGGCATTACCAACCTTCATGTTGGGTTTACTGGTTTGCCATTTATTCCGGGACTGTAGAGTAGGGATGTATTGTTTTCTCCATTTATCCCAGAAGGCATCCGCTAGAGTTTGTACTTGTCTCCACTGACACTTGTACAAATCTTTAGTGTTAAACTCACCAGGGGGAGCTGTAACCGTACCAACATTTTGGGTGAGGATAATAGAAGGAGTGAGCAAAAGAGGATCTTCTGGATCACTGGATATTGAAGTCAAAGGTCTGGCATTCATGATTGTCACTACTTCGGCCATAAAGGTTGTAAGAGACTCATGGGTAAGCTTCAAAGTCCCCAGCTGTAGAAAGATAGAATCAAGGATCCTGCGGGCTATACCAATCATACGCTCCCAAGAGCCTCCCATGTGAGAGGAGTGTGGGGAATTGAATGTCCATTTACAGTCTTGGTCAGCAAGATATCTCTCTACATGGTCACTGTCGATGTTTGAGGGGATCTGCAGTTCCTTACAGGCTCCCACAAAATTAGTGCCTCTGTCAGAGCGGATTTGTTTGACCGGGCCTCGAATAGAAATGAAACGTCTGAGAGCATTTATGAAGCTGGATGTGTCCAAAGACTCAATGGCTTCTATATGCACAGCCCTAATACTCATGCAAGTGAATATGACTGCCCAGCATTTGCTGTTTGCATGACCTCCTCTGGTGTGTCGTGTAGTGAAAGACCAAGGGCCAAACACATCAAGACCAACATTTGTAAAGGGAGGGTCTGTACTGAGTCGGTCGGCAGAAAGATTAGCCATTTTCTGTGACTGAAATATACCACGTAGTCTTTTGCAAGTGATACATTTGAAAATTGGACTACTCACAAGTCTTTTTGCTCCCACTATCCAGAAATCCAGCTGTCCGTAAAGCTCCTTCAGTGAACAAACGTCCCTGGTGCTTGGTCTTTTCATGGTAGTGTTGCACAAGTAAAGATGCAATATGACTGTTTGGAAGTATCATTGGGTTACATTCCTTACTCTCAAGTTTTGCCTTAGAAATATGTCCCCCAACTCTCAACAGTCCATTATCATCTATAAATGGGTCAAGTCTCTTAAGGGAACTGTCTTTAGGAACGCATTTTTGCTTTTGGAAGTATTCAAGATCTTGAGCATAAACTTCTTGTTGGATACACTGGATGATAACGTCTCTAGACTGTGTGAGTTCGTCCACTGTATAGGCTTTATGACAGTAATGCCAACCTTTACAATGTTCTGATCTTATAGATGTGGCTCTAAAGGATCTGGCTATGTGGATCAAACCAGCTAATGCTCTGTTTAACGATTTCAATGTGGAAAACTTGTTGAATCGTTCAGATCCAAGATGTCTGTTAGAAACTGTTGTGGTGAGTATAGAAACGTGAGGATGAATCTCTGCATCAGAATTCGGCTCTGACAGCTCAAATGTATCTTCCTCAAGAGTGTCCACTACTGGTCTGTAGAGGAATGTTGGCCCTGTGAGCCAGGTAGAGTCTTTAAGTTGGGCTGCAGGAACAGCTCTTGTGGCATGATCTGCCGGGTTTTGGTCAGTTGGTACATAGCGCCACTGGGTAGGCTGTGTTGACCTCCTAATTCTTTGCACTCGGTTGTGTACATAGACGTAGAATCTCCTAGTCTCATTGTAAATGTAGCCCAACACTACTTTGCTGTCTGTATGAAACACTGTATTGTCAAGTTGTATGTCTATTTCTGACACGACAAGCTCTGCTAGTTCTACTGCCAGAACAGCAGCACAAAGTTCCAACCTTGGTATGGTGAGCTCAGGACATGGTGCCAGCTTCGCCTTGCCCATTACAAAGCCAATTCGAACTTGACCTTTATTGACTATTGTTTTGAGGTAAGCGACAGCAGCAATTGCTTTTACTGAAGCATCACAAAAGATGAACAGTTGCCTAGACTGAACCTCTGCTGGAGAGAGGTGGGTATATGACCTAGGTATGTGTAGGGGTAGATAATGTCTTTAAAGAGTCTCTCCATGTTATCCATAGTGCCTCTTTCTCTGAGGAAAGTGGAGAATCCCAATCACATGTATCTGTGGTTAACTCTCTGAGCAGAGTCTTACCTTGGATGATCACAGGTGCTGCAAACCCAAGTGGGTCATATAGACTGTTGATTGTAGATAAGACACCACGTCGTGAGAAGGGCTTTTCCTCTTGGTTGACCTGAAAGGTAAAGGTGTCAGACTTGAGATCCCAGCTGAGCCCCAGGCTGCGCTGCATGGGTATTGTGTCTGTAGCCAAGTCTAGGTCTTTCAAGTCGCTGGCGTGATCTTGAGTGGGAAAAGCTTCCATAACAACTTTACTGTTTGAAGCTATCTTATGCAATCTGAGGTTTGAACATGAAAGCATAGTCTGAGTCCTCTTGAGTAGGCTGATTGCAGCTTCTGGTGAGGGAAGTGACTTTAGACCATCATCAACATAAAGTCTCTTTCAACAAACTTCTTAACATCCTGTCCATAGTCTTTCTCACCTTCTCGGGCAGAGAGTCTGAGTCCATAAATTGCGACTGCAGGAGATGGGCTGTTGCCAAAAACGTGTACCTTCATGCGGTATTCTATGATGTCCTTGGTGGGGTCATTGTCTCTGAACCAGAAGAATCTCAGGACGTTTCTGTGATCCTCTGTAACTTGGAAACAATAGAACATTTGTTGTATGTCAGCAACTATAGCGATGGATTCTTTACGGAATCTGATGAGGACACCTAGAAGAGAGTTATTGAGGTCTGGTCCTGTCAAAAGAACATTGAGGGAGACTCCCTGATATTGTGAGCTGGAGTCAAACACTACTCGGATTTGACCTGGCTTCTTAGGGTGATAAACACCGAAGATTGGCAGATACCAGCATTCTTCTTTTTCTTTCAGAGGTGGAGCTAGTTCTGCATGGTTGTTTTCAAATATCTTGCCCATGAATAAGAAGAAATGTTCCATCATCTCCGGTCTTTTCTGGAAATTGCGTCTAAGTGAACAGAAGCGTTTTAAGGCCCGATCCCTGTTAGGAAGACAGCATCTCTGAGTTTTGAATGGAAGTGGTGCAACCCAGGTGTTTGTTTCATCCTTGAAAATTCCTTGTTCCATTATTTTGAAAAAGGTCTCATCTTCAAAGGAGGGAGCTATCTTGTGATCTTCTTTTGTCCCCTGGAACACTGTGCATCCTAAGTGGTCTAGGTCTTCACCACAAGAAGGGTTCTGGATTTCAGTAAAGTCAGAATATAGCATACCTGCAGGCTTCTCTCTTTCAAGGAATTTGTTAGGGCAAGGCTGAAAGAGGGATGGACGTCCATTTTCCAATGTATGCGTGTAAAAGGAATTTACAGTGGTTGGCTTGTGGACATTTCCTAAGCAGACATCACCTATAATGACCCACCCTAGGTCCAGCTTCTGAACATATGGAGAATTGTGAGGACCGTTTATCTGTTCTCTCACCTTGTGGACTCTTATGATATCTCTTCCCAGCAGGAGTATTATTTGAGCCTCTGGATCAAGTGCAGGAATGAGATGTGCTATGGGTTTCAGATGCCAATGATGCGATGCAGCCTCAGGTGTAGGAATCTCTTCTCTATTGTTTGGAATCTGGTTACATTCGATCAGGGTAGGCAGAGGCAAGGATGCTTCTACATTTACGGATTCGATTTGGTAACCAGTAGCTCTTCTGCCTTTTTCTTCACTCACACCTGTGCAAGTTTTAAATTGAGTATGAAGAGTTATGTCCTTTAATACTGAAGATATCAAAGAAAGCTGAGCTAGCAAGAGATCTATTGCTTTGATCATAAAGGATGGCATACAACCTTATGGCTTTCTCTTTGTGACCAATGGGGTACACTGTAACCAGACAAATCTTAGAGCATGATTTGTTACTAAGACCTTCTCCACAGACTTGGGTGCACTGGGGTGTCACTTCAGGAGGTTTTGTATCTCTCTCCTCCCCGCCGTGCTCTGCAGCCTGGTCTGAAGGTGTGAGAGTCCATGGAGGTGGCCCAGGTTGTAAAGCTGTAATATGCTCTTCACTGTCACATTCTGAACATTTAATGTTCTCTGTACAGTCTTCTGCGAGATGAGAGGTTGATGCGCAACACTTGTAGCAAATATGGTTTTCCTTGAGGAAGGTTTTGCGTTCCTTGCGAGGTTTTCCTCTAAATCCTCTGCATTTCAGCAATGAGTGTGGTTTCTTATGTAGAGGGCAATCTCTGTGCAGGTCTTTTGTTGGGACCTTCTCAGTCTCTGTAGTACTGTAAGTTTTGATTGAGGAGTCTTTAAGAGATACACTGGTTTTGTGTACTGCAACAGGTGTACCTTTCAGGTTGCGAGGTGAGACAGGTTTACCTAGTTTGGGGTATGCGGTGTCAAACATTGAGAAGTCAAAGCTAGGATCATTTCTGGTCTTTGCTTGTTGGTGCACAAAATCCACAAAGAATGAAAATGGAGGAAATTGGACATTGTACTGCTGTTTGTACTTGGAGCCTTGAGCGATCCACTTCTCTTGTAGACTAATAGGTAGTTTTTGTACAATGGGGTTGACACCACACGCCATATCTAAGTATGCTAGACCTTGCAAATCTCCTTCGGCCTTGGCAACTTGGAGTTCCATCAGCAGATCGTTTAGTTCTCTAAGCTTTTGATAACCTTTGTTATGAATTTTGGGAAAATCTTGAATTCTTCGGAATAGTGCGTTCTCTATTACTTCTGGTGAGCCATAACACTCTTCAAGTCTCTCCCATATGGCGTTCAGCCCTCTGACTGGATAGTTAATGTCAATGTCTCTAATCCACTTTGCATGTTCTGCTGACTCATTTCCTAGCCACTTGACTAGAAGATCAACTTCTTCACTTGCAGACAGATCTAGATCTCTGGTCGTATTCTTGAATGATGATCGCCATGATCTATAGCCTTCAGGTCTGTCATTAAACTTGGAGAGCCCCTTGGTTATTAGCTCACGTCGGGCAAAGAATTTAAGGAAGTCTGACATACCTTCATTTCTGTTTGATGGACCTGGAGATAAGCTGTGGTGTAAAGGTCCCGGCGGGCTGGTATAGCTTTTTGGTATCAACTTGTTGCTGTAATAGTCACCATCTACTTCAGGTTGCACTGAGGGATGATGGTATGCAAAACTGCTCTCTTGCTTAACATGAGGAGAATGGTCAGCAGAAATTGCTTGCCGTGTGTCAGGGTTCTGCTGCTCTTTAGCAGGGGTTGACTCTGCTCCTGGTCCTAAATGCAGACTGTCACCTGACTTAGAGTGCTGCAGTATGTAGTCTGTAGTGCGTTTCATGTTATCAGGATGGCCAGGTTCAGGCCCAAGCATGTTGCTGAGTCTATCACTTGTGGAGTTTGCTGTTTCCTCTAAAGCTTCTGCTTCTGCGATAGCGGCTGCAGCTTCCTTCTCCACTTCTAGCTTTTCCAATGTTGCCCGTTGTTCAGCTAAGACTGCTTCCATGCGTGCTTTCCCTATTTTCAATTGTCTCTCTTGTTCAGCAAATGTTGCTCGCATTTTGGCGACTTCAGCCTTTGCGCGGGCAATGGCAATAGTGGAGCTGCTCACTGACCTCTTTGAGCTTCTGGAACTGGCTGAGATGTGGGACCTTGTCTCCAATGGATCAGACTTGCTTGTTGACATGGTAGCAGGTTTGCACACTTGCACTGTGTGGGGTTCAGTATCACGTGGTCCAACCTGTACTCGGTTGCTGTTTCACTGCAGCTTTTGAGAGATCACAGCGTCTTGCATTAGCTTGTGCAGAATATGCAGCTTCACTGTGTCTCTAGCTTGTTAGGAGGTCGCTGTTTTACTGTTCTGTCCTCCCTATGTGTGAGGGTACATAGATTGACAGACAGTATAACCCTGATTTCCTTCAATGCATTGACAAAGGAGCAAGGTCCAACTTCAACTTTTATTGCAAGGAAATACGTGAAAATGAGAGATAAAACGAGAAAACGAAAAGAGAATACACTTACTAATGTATACTGACATGTGGCAATGCATATAAGACATTACTGTACATAGCAATGCAAATACAAGAAATGTGCACAAGATGTAAGTTACACAAGACATAGATACAGGATAGTAATGTTAAGCATCCATAAGAGTATACACAGTTATATACTGAGCAGCATGCTATCTTATCTGCATGAGAAGTAAGGTCCCTAGCTGCTAACTATAGACTGCAATCACAGACACTTTACTATGCATAAAGAGTTAAACTACAACATGAAGTAATAAAGTACACACCAGCGATGCCACCATAAACTAGGATGAGGGAGGATGCAACTAGCCGTGTTTCCTCTAGCCGAGTTCCCTGTAGAATGCAAGATATGGAGGAAGGATAGTAGCCCTAGTAATTGATGATGTCACCAAAGTTCGTAGGTGAAAGCTATGGTAGCTGAACTGGGACAAACTTGTTCTATATATGTAATATGTGATATATGTAAATGGCCACTAGATGGCGCTAGTACAACATGAACAGTAGGTTACACAGTAAATTACACATTGTGAAAACTCTCATAAGAATAACACGACAATATAATGATGAAGACATGACAGAGATGGTCCAAACTTTGTTTTGAGCTGTGATTTAGAAACTGGGGTGGCCAATGGGCTTTTCTGTAGCTGAGGACTTGGAAGATTGGGTCACTCTGAGTCCTTGCTGTATCGGGGGGGGGGGGGGGCGAGTGCCCAGTCCCAGGGCTAGGATGGATTCATTCTTTTTGCCCTTTGCTGCAGCACAGCTTGGAAGTTAGTCCAGGAGCTGAATCATGGCTCATTATGGGAATGGGGGGATTATCTTTGACTGCACATCTTTCTTCCTGGGAATACAAAGTCTCAGTCTTGGGATGGTTCTTTGTCTGTTTTGCACCATACTAGAGTCAACACTTTGGTCAGACTTTTGGTATTGTTAGAATCCTTTTCCTCTTAGGGGGAGAAGAGTTTGACACAGGCCACTTCCACAAAATGGCAACACTTCAACCATTTAATTGGCTAGCTTCAAGGTTTAAATGGTCAATGATTTAAAATATATTATGAAGCTTTACTGCTTGTTCACACCTAATGAAAATGATTTGCTGTTGTGGTCACCATACTGGAATAAAACACCTTTGTGCCTTTGTTGGAGTCAATAAGGTTTGCTTTTCTGCTGTCTGTTTGAAAGACTGAACTGTCTACTACAATTTTTGGTGAGTATCTAAAGTGCTTACAAAATGGTTTACAATTTGTGTTTTTTATGGGGTTCTCATGCCTACATTTATTCTTGTAGCCCCTGAGGTGCCCATCAAGGCTGAACTATGGCAACACTGTGAACAGATGAAAAATTAGAGGTATGTATCAAATTTGACTTATAAAGGCTGTAATTTAAGGGGAATGTGTTTACAACTCCTTTAAACACGCACTGGTCAGGTTTTTATTTGCTTAACCACTTCCCTGGGCAGACGTCATATGACGTTGCGGAGTTTAAGTGGGGATATCTGAATGATGCCTGGGATGTCGTATTGTTTTTCCTCAGGCGATTTCCTACACTATAAGAACAATCCTAGCGGCTGAAACACCGCTTGATCGTTCTTACAGGTGGCGGGAGGGGACATACCCCCCCTCCCGCCGACCGCCCTCCGGTGCTTCTACCAGCTCGCCCGTACGATCAGCGAGCTGGAGGAAGTGTACTGGGAGGACCAGGTGGTCCCTGGCTTTCTCTATGACTCTCGGAAGCTGAGATTTTTCTTTTTCTCAGGCTTTCTAGCCTGTAGGCGAGATCTGAGGTCTTATTGATCGCCCTATAGAGAGGACCTGTCATGTCAATGTTTACATTCCTTGTAATAGGAATAAAAGTGATCAAAAAAATAAAAATGAAATGGAAAGTGTAAAAATAAAAGTCCCCCCGTTGGCTCGCACGCAGAAGCGGCCACATATGTAAACGACGTTCAATTCACACATGTGAGGTATCGCCGCGAATGTTAGAGCGGGAGCAACAATTGTAGCCCAAGACCTCCACTGTAACTCTAAACTGGTAACCTGTAAAACATTTTTAAAGAGTTGCCTATAGTACCAACGTTTGGCGTCACATGTTGGGTATCGATTTACTCGGCATAACATCTTTCACATTATACAAAAACATTGGGCTAACTTTAGTGTTTTTTTTTTTCTTTAATTCACAAGTTTTTTTTCCTAAACGCGTTTGAAAGATTTCTACACAAATACCGTGTGACATAAAAAGTTGCAATGACCGCCATTTTATTCCCTAGGGTCTCTGCTAAAAAAATGTATAATGTTTGGGGGTTCCAAGTAATTTTCTACCAAAAATGATTTTTACATGTAAGAGCGGAGTGCCAAAAACCGCCTGGTATTGAAGTGGTTAATGCATTCTTTGCATTAAGATCAAAAACCTTCTGTGTGTAGCAGCCTCCCCAGCACCCCCTAAGCATAGAGCAGTGGTTCTAAACTCCTGTCCTCAGGACCCACTAACAGGCTGGATTTTAAGTATTACCTTTGGGAGATGAAGACTAGAATACTGCAATCACTGAGCAGAAAATTATCACCTGTGATGTATTTCAGTTATCTTTCAAACCTGGCCTTTGGACAGGAACCACTGCCATAGAGAAAAATATTGGAGAACCACTGCCATAGAGAAAAATAGTGGTAGTCAGTGGTGTCAGCAGGGGGGGCTGACGGGGGCTATAGCCCTGAGTGTTCCTCCGAAAAGCCCCAGGTCTCCTTTTCATGTTATATAACTATTAGCCCCGAGCCTCCTCTACCCTGTGCTGGCTGCTGGGCGGCCCTCGCCTGGTTGGCTGTACTTGATCCTGGCCTGCTGCGAGCCGCGGACACACTGGTTGCTAGTCGGCCTGCCGCTCAGCGTCTAGCAACCAGTGATGTCACGTGACGTCAGCAGCCAGAGCACGCGGTGGCCCCGAGAATTCCGCCTCTGCGCCTAGAACTCAGACTCCACCCACCGGCCACCTCCCTCTTCTGCAGGCACTGGCGCCATTTCCAGTAAGACAGGACATGTGCTCACCAAGACCAGGTAGGTAGGCCAAAGCTTCTATGAGCTGTTTAGTAACAGTTTTTATCTACTGTACTTTAGGAATTGTCTTTATTGCTCTTAGCTTCAATCACTAACTTATTTCTATAAATAGATTTTCTGTTCATTTTAGTTTTTTACATGCCAGGATTTTGAAAGCTTAGTATTTTTGCCTGCTGATGTTGAATTGGGCATTCAAACATTTCAATAGCAATTTCTCAAATTTTTTTTTTAAATCTGTAATTGTGACAACTGGCAACAGATAATTACTGTTTGTACCAAAGCCTACAAGCTAAATTATGTAGCACAGTATACAGTAAAACCTTGGATTGCGAGCATAATTCGTTCCGGAAACATGCTTGTAATCCAAAGCACTCTTATATCAAAGCGAATTTTCCCATAAGAAATAATGGAAGCTCAGATGATTCGTACCACAACCATTTATTCATAAGTCTTTCAGTTTACAGTCTATATACAAAGATTATAGCAATGTGATAGGTTGTGTCATCATAAAATGTCCATCCACAAATGGCGCCTCCTTTGCTTTAGAAGCAAAATCCAGCAGGAGCTACAGAGTATAAAAGAGAAGAGAGGTGCCTCTAAGTGTAGCAGTAGGGGGACATTTAATGAAGGTACAACATTTAGCAACTCGCATGGTTGATGATTAAGAAGCACATCTAAGTATGCAGGCATCCGGGGTAAAGCTGTCCACATAGACCATCTTCTGAACCACTGGCTCTCACCGATGTCAGTCTGCAATTTTGATTGGGAAGACTACCATGCAGTAGAGTGATCTGAAAGCGAGACTTTGAATCGCTCGTGGAGCGCAGCGTGGAAGGGTGTGATGAAGATGGCAGTGCGGAGGATGGTCTATATGGACAGCTTTAACCCGGATGCCTGCATACTTAGATGTGCCTGTTTTAATCATCAACCATGTGAGCTGCAAAATATTGAACCTTCATTAAATGTAACAACATTGCTACACTTAGAGGCGCCTCTCTTCTCTTTTATACCCAGTTGTGACATGACGCTACTTGTATATCAAGACATTGCTTGTATATCAAGTCAAAATTTATTTTAAAAATTTGCTTGTCTTGCAAAGCGCTCTCAAACCAAGGTTTTACTGTAATTAGATGTTACTGCCGGTTCACACTGATCCGACTTGTCAGGCGACTTGGTGCAGTAAAAGATGTGAATGATTGATTTTTTATTTTTTTTGTTGGTTGCAGGCTTTGTGGTCCCACAGAGAGCAGCATTTATTTTTTTTGTTTTTGCTCAGACCCTAGAGCAGTGCAAAATATTAAAAAGTTAAAATATTAAATTTTTCCCAAATCCTCTTTCAGGACAGGCACCTTGAGAGAACCTGGCTCCTCCCTTCTGAGGAAACACCGCCCCAATTTCTTGGATATCAGCCCCCTGCCAGCATGCTGCCTCAGTTCTGGTGTTTCCTCCAGAGGGGAGACACCGTCCAAGGGACCGAGCTGAGCAGCCAGGGGGCTGAGGCTAACAATCTAGAGGGAGCCAGGCTCTCTCAAGGCGGTACAGCAGACCGGGTCGGACCCAATAAACTGCAAAGGTACCGCATGATGTCACCCCAGGTCCAGCTTGGGGGAGTAGAGGACTGGGGGGCACGCTTTCCACGCTTGGTGAGAGCGTTCCCGACGGAGGCTAACCGCCCCCCGCTTTTCGCGGCAGGTTTTTTGAATGGAGTTCACCGGGTCGGACGACGGGTGACGTCATGTCCGGCGGGGCGGGTACTTCCACCGGCAAAGGTCGCGACTTCCGGTTCCGGGTCGCGCATAAGGAGAGTGGGCCGGATGAATTTGGCTGGTGCAATTACAGGCTGGGAGACAGCCGAAAACACGCGGCGAGCCACACCGGGAAGATGTCCGAGGCACAGGCCACAGCGATCGCTCCCGGGGATGCCAGCACCAGCCCCCAAAAGGTAAGGAGTCCTGGGGAGGGTTTCCCTTACCTTTTTCCCTCCCAAAACTCCACTGTGTTTTCCCCTTACCTGGTGTGGCCCTAGGGGGGAAGGAGGGACAGTAGGGGGTACACTGAGACCTGGTGAAGGTGGTCCTTAGCAACACTACCTAGGTGGTCCTCTTTTTCAGCTGGGGTTAAAATGTTAACACTATCCTTATGTATTTCAGGGTAGATCCCTGGACAGCTCTAAGCAGGGAGGCACTGGGGGGTTTACAAACACAAGAGGAATGTGACAGTATCCCCCCTGTTTCACAGGGGGAGTCGGATACGGAAGGTTTGGATGGTGAATCCACGACAACTTCCAGATACAAGCTGACCCTTGAAGAGGTGGAAAAGCTCCTGGGAGCTATTCATACCACCCTGGGGATTCCGGAAGAGAAAAAGACCCTCTCTCTTCATGACCAGATGTACGCCGGGTCAAGTGAACATAAGAAAAGAACCTTTCCGGTACATGAAGTTCTCATAGAAGCAGTCAAAAAAGAATGGCAGGACCCAGAGAGAAAGCCCTTCTTTTCCAAGGCCCTGAAAAGGAGATATCCTTTTGACGAAGGTGAAACTTCAGTTTGGAATAAAACTCCCAAACTGGACGCAGCCTTTTCTCGGGTATCAAGAAATACGGATCTGGCCTTCGAGGACATGGGTTCCCTACCCGATCCTATGGATAAAAGGATGGATTCCCTGCTAAAGAAAACTTGGGACTCCACTCTGGGCAATCTAAAACCCGCAATGGCCATGACGGTGGTCGCGTGCAATTTAGAGTACTGGCTAACCCAGATTAAGGCCCACATCGAGGCAGATACCCTTAAGGAGACAATCCTGTCTTCCTTCCCCGTACTCCTCCAGAGTGCGGCCTATATTGCGGACGCTTCAGCAGAGCCAGTTCGCATGTCAGCAAGATCCTCAGCCCTAGCCAATTCAGCAAGAAGAGCTCTCTGGCTGAAAACATGGCAGGGAGACGTAGGATCAAAGGCAAAACTCTGCGGTATACCTTTCACAGGGGATCTTTTGTTCGGCCCCGAGCTTGAAAAATGCTTAGACCGAACAGCGGACCGCAAGAAGTCCTTTCCGGTCAAACAAGCACGAAAGGAATTTTCTAAAAAGAAACCTTATTCACAAAAGAACTTCTCTGTCCCTAAAAGATTTGAGGGACAAAGGAAACCTTGGGTCCAAAGGGGTAGGGGCCGAGGAGGAGCTATTTTTCGCCCTCCTGAACCCCCCAAGAAATCACAGTGACACACTCACCACAGTGGGAGGAAGATTGGGGACCTTTCTCACACAGTGGGAGGAGATCACCTCCAGCCAGTATATTCTACAGATCATACGAAGGGGATACCGGCTGGAGTTCTCAACTACCCCAACCCACAGGATGTTTGTAACCGAGCTTCCAAAATCCGAAAGGAAGGCCTCGGCCTTACTATCCTCCTTAGAGGACCTAGAAAGACAGAGTCATATGCAAGGTTCCTCCAGGACAACTAGGAAAAGGGCTTTACTCACATATTTTCGTGGTACCCAAAACTTCAGAGAAATTCATCCTAAATTTAAAGATCCTGAACCTCTCGATAACATACAAAAGATTCAGGATGGAGTAAATTTTTTCAATAAAAAACATTCTCCCCCCAGATTGCTTTATGGCCTCCATAGACCTAAGGGATGCTTACCTTCACATTCCGATCTCAGAAGAGAGCCAGAAGTTCCTCAGACTAGCCATAAAAACGAAGGAAGGCGAAAAACACTTCCAATTCCAGGCTCTTCCTTTCGGGCTATCCTCTTCCCCCCCGCATATTCACAAAGGTCCTGGCAGAGGCCCTGGCACCAATGCGGCTCAGAGGAATATCGATAATTGCATATCTGGACGACCTGCTCCTGTTTGCATCTTCACAGGAACAATTGTCCAGGGACCTAGTGGAGGCAAGACAGTTCCTAGAAAGCCTAGGGTGGCTATTGAACCTAGAAAAATCCAACTTAGTACCATCCCAGAGAGTCACATTTCTGGGTTACGAGTTGGACTCCACACTACAATAAGTATTTCTGCCCTGGACAAAAAGCCAGAAGATAGACACAGCAGTCAGCCTTGTACAGAACAACCAAAACATCTCGATAAGGCAGGCCATGTCAACTCTGGGGCTACTTACAGCCACACTCCCAGCAGTTCCCTGGGCAGGACTTCACTTCCGCCCTTTACAACTATTCATACTGGAAATCTGGGACCACACACAACAATCTCTAGACGCTGTAGTGCATATTCCAACACAGGTAAAAAGTTCCCTGTGGTGGTGGAGAAAAATGGTAAATCTGTCTCAGGGTCTCTCCTGGACTCAGACTCCATCAGCAATCCTCACCACGGATGCAAGCGGCACAGGTTGGGGGGCACATCTCGGCTCCATGCCAGTACAGGGGCACTGGGAAAGCAGGGAGTCGGGGCACTCCTCCAACTGGAAGAAGTTGAGAGCGGTGGAACTGGCCCTAAAGGCTTTTCACACGGAACTGCAGGGGCACAGGGTACAGGTCCGCTCGGACAACGCCACGGTGGTGGCTTATATAAACAGGCAGGGGGGAACAAGGAGCAAACCCCTATGGGACCTGACGGAGAAAATACTTCAATGGGCCGAGGCCAATGTACTTGCTCTCTCAGCGGTTCACTTAAAGGGGGAACTGAACCAAGTGGCCGACTTTCTGAGCAGGAAGACTCTCAGAGAGGGCGACTGGACCCTCAATCAAGAGGTCTTCAGGGCCATCACCCAGAGATGGGGTGTGCCGCAGATAGACCTATTCGCCTCTCTGGAGAATGCGAAAACAGGGACCTTCTTCTCCCTGAGCAGATGGGACGGAGCACTAGCAATAGATGCTCTCGCACAAGCCTGGACTTTCCCCTTGTGCTATGCCTTTCCCCCGCCAGTACTAATACCGGCAGTTCTGAAAAAATTTCGAGAAGAGGGCACCGTCCTAATTCTCATAGCACCACACTGGCCCAAAAGACCATGGTTCTCAGTGCTGAAGAAGCTAGCGGTAGACCCCCCCTGGTTTCTACCAGCACGGAAGGACCTTCTGTATCAAGGCCCGGTGTTCTGCCCACAGGTGGAACTCTGGAACCTAGCAGCTTGGGTACTGAGAAAGAACTACTGAAAAGCAAAGGTTTCTCAGAGCAACTAGTAAAAACTCTGCTTACAAGCAGAAAAACAGAAACACAAGCAATTTACCTTAAGACCTGGAAATGCTTCAATCTTTGGTGCAAGAGGAACTCCTTGAGGGAAAGTAGTCTGATAACAGTAATGGAATTCCTTCAGGCGGGTGCGGACAAGGGCCTAGCCATCAGTACATTAAAGGGCCAAGTTTCCGCTATAAGCGTGTTCTTAGAAACATCTTTACCCAGCAATCCCTGGGTGGTCCGCTTCTTCAAAGCATTAAGCAGACAGAGACCGGTCAAACATCTCCCTTTCCTATGTGGGACTTGTCAGTGGTCCTACAAGCCCTCCTTGAGGATCCCTTTGAACCTATCACGTCCTGTGACATAAAATTTTTGACCCTTAAAACAATATTTTTGGTAGCAATCACTACCGCAAGGAGAGTCAGTGAGCTAGAGGCACTCTCTATCAGATCTCCTTTTCTGCAAATTTTTGCAGATCGTATAATTTTCAAAACTGATCCTGCTTTTTTGCCCAAAGTAGTCTCTAAGTTTCATAGGGATCAGGAAATAGTTTTGCCAACCTTTTGTTCAAATCCTGTGAGGGAACAGGAGGAGAAATTTCATAAGTTAGACATAAGAAGATGCGTTCTCCAGTACATAGCTGGAACAAAGGAATTTAGGAAGTCAGATTCCCTTTTTGTTCTGTTTTCAGGTGCTAATAAAGGCACGAGGGCATCAAGACGCTCATTAGCAAGATGGCTCAGATTAGCCATTAGCCAGGCCTACATCTCCTGCGGGAAAAAAGCGCCTATAGGTATTAGGGCTCACTCCACTAGAGCTATGGCAACTTCTCAAGCGGAAAGAGCTGGTGCTACCCCGGAACAAATCTGTCGGGCTGCAATTTGGTCCAGTTATGGAACATTCACCAAACACTACAGACTGGACCTACTCTCCGCTAAGGTTCAGGCCTTTGGCCGTAAGGTCCTCCAGGCGGTAGTCCCACCCTAAAAAAGTGAGTACTCGCTGATCTCTCAAGGTGCCTGTCCTGAAAGACGATTTGGGAAAAATAGAGTTACTTACTGGTAACGTCTTTTCCAGTAGTCTTTAAGGACAGCACTGCTACCCACCCGATAAGGTCTGAACGTAAGACAATCAGAGGTTGAAGGTTAGTAAAATTAACTGTTGTGTCTCCCCAGTGGCCGAAGGTGTTCTCGAAGAACTGAGGCAGCATGCTGGCAGGGGGCTGATATCCAAGAAATTGGGGCGGTGTTTCCTCAGAAGGGAGGAGCCAGGTTCTCTCAAGGTGCCTGTCCTGAAAGACTACTGGAAAAAACGTTACCAGTAAGTAACTCTATTTTTTGAAAATGTTGATCAATGGTATAATGGACGATATTTTTACTCCTTGTGCATCAAGAGCCCAGTCAGGAATGCATTTCATGGTTTTACAATGTATGGTTTGTCTACTGGCCCAGGTTCACACTGCACCCGACTTTAAAGTTGTAACATAAGTCAATGCAAGTGGTCCCAAAGTCGGACCAAAAGTAGGGCAGGAACCTTTTTCTAAGTTGTTGCGATTCAAGTTGCACCGATTAGAACATTTCCATTGTGCAGAATGGTGAACAGATGTTTAAAAAGTTGTTACTCAGTCTAAAGGCACTTATCATCCTCTGTGTGTTTTTAATGGTGCCTCTATTTCATTCAGATGGCTGGATGAGCAGCACGGCTAATTTCTGGCAAGACACTGTTGGTGTTGGAATTTGGTAAGCAATCCATATGTAACCTTTTGTAGTACTAACAATTCCAGGAAATCTATGTACGGGATAAAATGGGTGGGATGTAAGTAAAGGGTTTATTTCATTCGATCTAGCTTAACAAAAGCATTGGGGGAGGGGGGTTCTGTTGGCTTTAAGTGTCTGGTCCATATGCTTCCCTGTTTAGAATTCTCTATTTTCTGAATGCTCATTACTAGCTTTCTGCAGTTCATTTATAGACACCCCTACGGCTGGAATCAGAGTGCAATCAGACTATTGTAGCACTGAGCCAATATTGGCATGGGTAGAATTAACCCTTTACACTTTCAATATCCTTTATGGGGAAATGGGAGATTTCCAGGAACTGTTTGGTACAGTGTAGCTACTCCACTTTATTGTGGCCACTATTGTACAATATCAATTTCCATTTATGTGGTTGACGTTTTTCTGAATTTTTGTTATGCATTTGTGATATTTATATTTTATATATGTTTAACTATACACTAATTTGCTACACAATAGATTAAGCACCACTCAATCTATATTCATTTTCAGGTTCTCCTTAATGATACCCTGCATGTCTCCCCTATGCTCCACTGAATGTAAAGCAATGCACATCGCACTGCATTACATTCTTTTGTGGCCTTGATGGCTGGGGAAATTGTCAAAAGGGACCCGGAAGTAAGTCACACGTCCCTTCTAAGTTGTGCGCCCGCTATGCTGGTCTCAGGCCTGCAGATAGGCAAGCTGAGCCCAGGATACTTAGGGTGGGCACATGCGGTTTGTGTGGAGCATTTGGTTGGCAGCCTAAGCACCAGGATGCAATTTCTTTGGCCATGCTGACCTGGCGCCCTGGGGTTCATCGAGCCCTGCCTTAACCACGAGAATACAAAGGCTGCCACTGCTAAAGCCTCCTTTTTGAGAAGGTTTGTTCTGGCTGTCTGGTGATGCTTTGGCCTCAATGCTTTGAGTGTTTCACCTGAAAAATAAGGAATTCAGATATTCACCGACTGCTTGCTTGCTTTCAGACTAACTTTAAAGCCAAATTAGCCAGGCAACAAGTCTATTACTTTCTGTGCTATTCAGTAAACCATTGCAAAGTGGAATTGAAGCAAAAATCTTGAATCTGCTAGTATAGAATTACCTAGGGTATTTTTTAGGACTATAATAAGCATAGGAAACAATGGAGGGTTCTATGATGGGGTTCTCCAGGAAATTTGACTTGCTTAGCTGTCATACTGAAACTTAACCAGGACAAGTATGGAGTGACATGGAACACCTAAAGCCAGGTGTTAAGCATAACAGCAGGTCAAGAATTTTAGGGCAGCAGTGAGCATCTCATGTTTTTAACTTTGTATTTTTAACCTCAAATTTTATCTCTGTTAGACCCATTGACAATGTGATTTTTTTTCCATAACTAGTTGGAAGCCTTGAACACTGCAAGCAAGTTATTGGCTGTGAACACTCCAAGCCAGATGGAATCCCTTCTCATCTCCTGCAGCATTAGTGGATGGTAGGTACCCACCTAAAACACATTAAGGATGATAGTGTAGCTTGGTTTGCTAGGTTTCACCAGAGTTATGAACTTTTATTGTAACTCATGGCTTGAGTTAGCCACACTTTTGTGGACCCACAAATTCATTTAAGAGGATAGATGATAGTCTAACTTGGTTTGCTAGGTTTTACCAGAGTTATGAGCTTTTATTATAACTCTTGGCTTGGGTTAGCCACACCCTTATGTGGATCCACAAATAATGATGATGAATAGTCAGTTTGGTTTGCTAGGTCTTACCAGAGTTATGAGCTTTTATTATAACTCTTGGCTTGGGTTAGCCACACACTTATGTGGACCCACAAATAATGATGATGATAGTCAACTTGGTTTGCTAGGTCTTTCCAGAGTAATGAGCCTTTATTATAACTCTTGGCTTGGGTTAGCCACACACTTATGTGGACCCACAAATAATGATGATGATAGTCAACTTGGTTTGCTAGGTCTTACCAGAGTTATGAGCTTTTATTATAACTCTTGGCTTGGGTTAGCCACACCCTTATGTGGACCCACAAATAATGATGATGATAGTCAACTTGGTTTGCTAGGTCTTACCAGAGTTATGAGCTTTTATTATAACTCTTGGCTTGGGTTAGCCACACACTTATGTGGACCCAGAAATAATGATGATGATAGTCAGCTTGGTTTGCTAGGTCTTACCAGAGTTATGAGCTTTTATTATAACTCTTGGCTTGGGTTAGCCACACACTTATGTGGACCCAACAAAAATTTACTAACCTGTTTTTTTAGTCCATAACCTGCTATAAATCACCAGACTGAGTTATGAGCTTTATATCATAACTTTATCATATCCTATCATATCCCTTAGATTTTGGGTCTAAGAGAGAAATTCTTGTTCAGACAGAAGTCTCTGGGAAGAAATGAGCTCCTGGGCTGTGGATTGAGCTTTGTTGTAGCAGTGTTGCGTTGCCCCGCCCTGCTGCTTCAGACTCTGTTAATCCACATTTTGTGCTTACCCTGCAGGTTACCGGTTCCTAGGAGTTCTTTCTGCCATATACAGGGATGGATGGAAGAACGAGGATTTCGCTCTGAAACCTCTTGGGAAAGTCTACAGAGAGCAGATCTGCTCTCTGGAAGTAAAGGGTCTGCTGTTGGATGGTCTGACCTTACCTTTTGTGGGTTATGATTGGGTCTCTGGGCTGGTGAATGGGCTTTTCTGTAGCAGAGGACTTGGAGACTGGGTCAATCTCAGTCCTGGCTGGAATGGGGGGCCAGTGCCCAGTCCTTCAGGAAGGACAGGGCTAGGGGAGATTCTTTCTTTTTGCCCTGTGCTGCAGAACGGCTTGGAAGCCAGTCCAGGGGCTCAATTATGGCTCATGATTGGGACGGGAGGATTCTTTAACTGCACATCCTTTCTTCCTGGGAATACAGAGTATTGATTTGGACTGCTCCTGGTGTTTCTTGGTTAGAGTATGAGGGCACCATACTAGAGTCAACAAATACTTTGGACCAGGCCAACATCAATACTCCTATTCTTGGTTCAGGCTTTATGGTATTGCGTTAGAATCCTTATGCCCTTAGGGGAAAAGTTCTAACACATGCCACTCCCACTACACACAAATAGGTTTAAATGGTTGGCCTAACTGTTAAGCTCCACTAAGGTAGCTTAACAGATTGCACATCAATTTTGTTTTCCGGTCCCTTTAGCCCCTCTGACCGATTCCAGACTATGTCGATTATTCCCTTGTATTCCCACCACTGAACCCCTTTCTAGTGGTGTTTGTATAGCGTGCCAGTGATTCCTCTTCGCTGGTCATTTTATGCCTGCCCAGGTGCAGTAAAGGATGTGAATGATTGATTTTTTTATTTTTTTTTGTTGGTTGCAGGCTTTGTGGTCCCACAAAGAGCCACATTTATTTTTTTGTTTTTGCTCAGACCCTAGAGCAGTGCAAAATATTAAATGGACAATATTTGTACTCCTTGTGCATCAAGAGCCCAGTCAGGAATGCATTTCATGGTTTTACAATGTATGGTTTGTCTACTGGCCCAGGTTCACACTGCACCCGACTTTAAAGTTGTAACATAAGTCAATGCAAGTGGTCCCAAAGTCGGACCAAAAGTAGGGCAGGAACCTTTTTCTAAGTTGTTGCGATTCAAGTTGCACCGATTAGAACATTTCCATTGCGCAGAATGGTGAACAGATGTTTAAAAGGTTGTTACTCAGTCTAAAGGCACTTATCATCCTCTGTGTGTTTTTAATGGTGCCTCTATTTCATTCAGATGGCTGGATCAGCAGCACGGCTAATTTCTGGCAAGACACTGTTGGTGTTGGAATTTGGTAAGCAATCCATATGTAAACTTTTGTAGTACTAACAATTCCAGGAAATCTATGTACGGGATAAAATGGGTGGGATGTAAGTAAAGGGTTTATTTCATTCGATCTAGCTTAACAAAAGCATTGAGGGAGGGGGGTTCTGTTGGCTTTAAGTGTCTGGTCCATATGCTTCCCTGTTTAGAATTCTCTATTTTCTGAATGCTCATTACTAGCTTTCTGCAGTTCATTTATAGACACCCCTATGGCTGGAATCAGAGTGCATACAGACTATTGTAGCACTGAGCCAATATTGGCATGGGTAGAATTAACCCTTTACACTTTCAATATCCTTTATGGGGAAATGGGAGATTTCCAGGAACTGTTTGGTACAGTGTAGCTACTCCACTTTATTGTGGCCACTATTGTACAATATCAATTTCCATTTATTTGGTTAACGTTTTTCTGAATTTTTGTTATGCATTTGTGATATTTATATTTTATATATGTTTAACTATACATTCATTTGCTACACAATAGATTAAGCACCACTCAATCTATATTCATTTTCAGGTTCTCCTTAATGATACCCTGCATGTCTCCCCTATGCTCCACTGAATGTAAAGCAAAGCACATCGCACTGCATTACATTCTTTTGTGGCCTTGATGGCTGGGGAAATTGTCAAAAGGGACCCGGAAGTAAGTCACACGTCCCTTCTAAGTTGGCAACCAGAAAGGGGGGGGGGGGAAGAGCGCATGTGCGCCCGCTAGGCTGGTCTCAGGCCTGCAGATGGGCAAGCTGAGCCCAGAATACTTGGGGTGGGCGCATGCGGTTTGTGTTGAGCATTTGGTTGGCAGCCTAAGCACCAGAATGCAATTTCTTTGGCCATGCTGACCTGGCGCCCTGGTGTTCATCGAGCCCTGCCTTAACCACAAGAATACAGAGGCTGCCACTACTAAAGTCTCCTTTTTGAGAAGGTTTGTTCTGGCTGTCTGGTGATGCTTTGGCCTCAATGCTTTGAGTGTCTGACCTGAAAAATTAGGAATTCAGATATTCACCGACTGCTTGCTTGTTTTCAGACTAACTTTAAAGCCAAATTAGCCAGGCAACAAGTCCATTACTTTCTGTGCTGTTCAGTAAACCATTGCAAAGTGGAATTGAAGCAAAAATCTTGAATCTGCTAGTATAGAATTACCTAGGGTATTTTTTAGGACTATAATAAGCATAGGAAACAATGGAGGGTTCTATGATGGGGTTCTCCAGGAAATTTGACTTGCTTGGCTGTCATACTGAAACTTAACCAGGACAAGTATGGAGTGACATGGAACACCTAAAGCCAGGTGTTAAGCATAACAGCAGGTCAAGAATTTTAGGTCAGCAGTGAGCATCTCATGTTTTTAACTTTGTATTTTTAACCTCAAATTTTATCTCTGTTAGACCCATTGACAATGTGATTTTTTTTCCATAACTAGTTGGAAGCCTTGACCACTGCAAGCAAGTTATAGGCTGTGAACACTCCAAGCCAGATGGAATCCCTTCTCATCTCCTGCAGCATTAGTGGATGGTAGGTACCCACCTAAAACACATTAAGGATGATAGTGTAGCTTGGTTTGCTAGGTTTCACCAGAGTTATGAACTTCTATTGTAACTCATGGCTTGAGTTAGCCACACTTTTGTGGACCCACAAATTAATTTAAGAGGATAGATGATAGTCTAACTTGGTTTGCTAGGTTTTACCAGAGTTATGAGCTTTTATTATAACTCTTGGCTTGGGTTAGCCACACCCTTATGTGGACCCACAAATAATGATGATGAATAGTCAGTTTGGTTTGCTAGGTCTTACCAGAGTTATGAGCTTTTATTATAACTCTTGGCTTGGGTTAGCCACACACTTATGTGGACCCAGAAATAATGATGATGATAGTCAGCTTGGTTTGCTAGGTCTTACCAGAGTTATGAGCTTTTATTATAACTCTTGGCTTGGGTTAGCCACACACTTATGTGGACCCAACAAAAATTTACTAACCTGTTTTTTTAGTCCATAACCTGCTATAAATCACCAGACTGAGTTATGAACTTTATATCATAACTCTATCATATCCAATCATATCCTATCATATCCCTTAGATTTTGGGGTCTAAGAGAGAAATTCTTGTTCAGACAGAAGTCTCTGGGAAGAAAAGGGCTCCTAGCTTGTGGATTTGTAGCAGGGCGGGGCACTGCAACACTGCTACTTGAGACTCCGTTGGCCGATTTAATCCACATTTTGTGCTTCCCAGCAGGTTACCGGTTCCTAGGAGTTCTTTCTGCCATATACAGGGATGGATGGAAGAACAAGGATTTCACTCTGAAACCTCTTGGGAAAGTCTACAGAGAGCAGATCTGCTCTCTGGAAGTAAAGGGTCTGCTGTTGGATGGTCTGACCTTACCTTTTGTGGGTTATGATTGGGTCTCTGGGCTGGTGAATGGGCTTTTCTGTAGCAGAGGACTTGGAGACTGGGTCAATCTCAGTCCTGGCTGGAATGGGGGGCCAGTGCCCAGTCCTTCAGGAAGGACAGGGCTAGGGGAGATTCTTTCTTTTTGCCCTGTGCTGCAGAACGGCTTGGAAGCCAGTCCAGGGGCTCAATTATGGCTCATGATTGGGACGGGAGGATTCTTTAACTGCACATCCTTTCTTCCTGGGAATACAGAGTATTGATTTGGACTGCTCCTGGTGTTTCTTGGTTAGAGTATGAGGGCACCATATTAGAGTCAACAAATACTTTGGACCAGGCCAACATCAATACTCCTATTCTTGGTTCAGGCTTTATGGTATTGCGTTAGAATCCTTATGCCCTTAGGGGAAAAGGTCTAACACATGCCACTCCCACTACACACAAATAGGTTTAAATGGTTGGCCTAACTGTTAAGCTCCACTAAGGTAGCTTAACAGATTGCACATCAATTTTGTTTTCCGGTCCCTTTAGCCCCACTGACCGATTCCAGAATATGTTGATTATTCCCTTGTATTCCCACCACTGAACCCCTTTTTAGTGGTGTTTGTATAGCGTGCCAGTGATTCCTCTTCGCTGGTCATTTTATGCCTGCCCAGGTGCAGTAAAGGATGTGAATGATTGATTTTTTATTTTTTTTTGTTGGTTGCAGGCTTTGTGGTCCCACAAAGAGCCACATTTATTTTTTGTTTTTGCTCAGACCCTAGAGCAGTGCAAAATATTAAAAAGTTAAAATATTACATTTTTTTAAAATGTTGATCAATGGACGATATTTTTACTCCTTGTGCATCAAGAGCCCAGTCAGGAATGCATTTCATGGTTTTACAATGTATGGTTTGTCTACTGGCCCAGGTTCACACTGCACCCGACTTTAAAGTTGTAACATAAGTCGATGCAAGTGGTCCCAAAGTCGGACCAAAAGTAGGGCAGGAACCTTTTTCTAAGTTGTTGCGATTCAAGTTGCACCGATTAGAACATTTCCATTGCGCAGAATGGTGAACAGATGTTTAAAAAGTTGTTACTCAGTCTAAAGGCACTTATCATCCTCTGTGTGTTTTTAATGGTGCCTCTATTTCATTCAGATGGCTGGATGAGCAGCACGGCTAATTTCTGGCAAGACACTGTTGGTGTTGGAATTTGGTAAGCAATCCATATGTAACCTTTTGTAGTACTAACAATTCCAGGAAATCTATGTACGGGATAAAATGGGTGGGATGTAAGTAAAGGGTTTATTTCATTCGATCTAGCTTAACAAAAGCATTGGGGGAGGGGGGTTCTGTTGGCTTTAAGTGTCTGGTCCATATGCTTCCCTGTTTAGAATTCTCTATTTTCTGAATGCTCATTACTAGCTTTCTGCAGTTCATTTATAGACACCCCTACGGCTGGAATCAGAGTGCAATCAGACTATTGTAGCACTGAGCCAATATTGGCATGGGTAGAATTAACCCTTTACACTTTCAATATCCTTTATGGGGAAATGGGAGATTTCCAGGAACTGTTTGGTACAGTGTAGCTACTCCACTTTATTGTGGCCACTATTGTACAATATCAATTTCCATTTATGTGGTTGACGTTTTTCTGAATTTTTGTTATGCATTTGTGATATTTATATTTTATATATGTTTAACTATACACTAATTTGCTACACAATAGATTAAGCACCACTCAATCTATATTCATTTTCAGGTTCTCCTTAATGATACCCTGCATGTCTCCCCTATGCTCCACTGAATGTAAAGCAATGCACATCGCACTGCATTACATTCTTTTGTGGCCTTGATGGCTGGGGAAATTGTCAAAAGGGACCCGGAAGTAAGTCACACGTCCCTTCTAAGTTGTGCGCCCGCTATGCTGGTCTCAGGCCTGCAGATAGGCAAGCTGAGCCCAGTATACTTAGGGTGGGCACATGCGGTTTGTGTGGAGCATTTGGTTGGCAGCCTAAGCACCAGGATGCAATTTCTTTGGCCATGCTGACCTGGCGCCCTGGGGTTCATCGAGCCCTGCCTTAACCACGAGAATACAGAGGCTGCCACTGCTAAAGCCTCCTTTTTGAGAAGGTTTGTTCTGGCTGTCTGGTGATGCTTTGGCCTCAATGCTTTGAGTGTCTCACCTGAAAAATAAGGAATTCAGATATTCACCGACTGCTTGCTTGCTTTCAGACTAACTTTAAAGCCAAATTAGCCAGGCAACAAGTCTATTACTTTCTGTGCTATTCAGTAAACCATTGCAAAGTGGAATTGAAGCAAAAATCTTGAATCTGCTAGTATAGAATTACCTAGGGTATTTTTTAGGATTATAATAAGCATAGGAAACAATGGAGGGTTCTATGATGGGGTTCTCCAGGAAATTTGACTTGCTTAGCTGTCATACTGAAACTTAACCAGGACAAGTATGGAGTGACATGGAACACCTAAAGCCAGGTGTTAAGCATAACAGCAGGTCAAGAATTTTAGGGCAGCAGTGAGCATCTCATGTTTTTAACTTTGTATTTTTAACCTCAAATTTTATCTCTGTTAGACCCATTGACAATGTGATTTTTTTTCCATAACTAGTTGGAAGCCTTGAACACTGCAAGCAAGTTATTAGCTGTGAACACTCCAAGCCAGATGGAATCCCTTCTCATCTCCTGCAGCATTAGTGGATGGTAGGTACCCACCTAAAACACATTAAGGATGATAGTGTAGCTTGGTTTGCTAGGTTTCACCAGAGTTATGAACTTCTATTGTAACTCATGGCTTGAGTTAGCCACACTTTTGTGGACCCACAAATTCATTTAAGAGGATAGATGATAGTCTAACTTGGTTTGCTAGGTTTTACCAGAGTTATGAGCTTTTATTATAACTCTTGGCTTGGGTTAGCCACACCCTTATGTGGACCCACAAATAATGATGATGAATAGTCAGTTTGGTTTGCTAGGTCTTACCAGAGTTATGAGCTTTTATTATAACTCTTGGCTTGGGTTAGCCACACACTTATGTGGACCCACAAATAATGATGATGATAGTCAACTTGGTTTGCTAGGTCTTTCCAGAGTAATGAGCCTTTATTATAACTCTTGGCTTGGGTTAGCCACACACTTATGTGGACCCACAAATAATGATGATGATAGTCAACTTGGTTTGCTAGGTCTTACCAGAGTTATGAGCTTTTATTATAACTCTTGGCTTGGGTTAGCCACACACTTATGTGGACCCAGAAATAATGATGATGATAGTCAGCTTGGTTTGCTAGGTCTTACCAGAGTTATGAGCTTTTATTATAACTCTTGGCTTGGGTTAGCCACACACTTATGTGGACCCAACAAAAATTTACTAACCTGTTTTTTTAGTCCATAACCTGCTATAAATCACCAGACTGAGTTATGAGCTTTATATCATAACTTTATCATATCCTATCATATCCCTTAGATTTTGGGTCTAAGAGAGAAATTCTTGTTCAGACAGAAGTCTCTGGGAAGAAATGAGCTCCTGGGCTGTGGATTGAGCTTTGTTGTAGCAGTGTTGCGTTGCCCCGCCCTGCTGCTTCAGACTCTGTTAATCCACATTTTGTGCTTACCCTGCAGGTTACCGGTTCCTAGGAGTTCTTTCTGCCATATACAGGGATGGATGGAAGAACGAGGATTTCGCTCTGAAACCTCTTGGGAAAGTCTACAGAGAGCAGATCTGCTCTCTGGAAGTAAAGGGTCTGCTGTTGGATGGTCTGACCTTACCTTTTGTGGGTTATGATTGGGTCTCTGGGCTGGTGAATGGGCTTTTCTGTAGCAGAGGACTTGGAGACTGGGTCAATCTCAGTCCTGGCTGGAATGGGGGGCCAGTGCCCAGTCCTTCAGGAAGGACAGGGCTAGGGGAGATTCTTTCTTTTTGCCCTGTGCTGCAGAACGGCTTGGAAGCCAGTCCAGGGGCTCAATTATGGCTCATGATTGGGACGGGAGGATTCTTTAACTGCACATCCTTTCTTCCTGGGAATACAGAGTATTGATTTGGACTGCTCCTGGTGTTTCTTGGTTAGAGTATGAGGGCACCATACTAGAGTCAACAAATACTTTGGACCAGGCCAACATCAATACTCCTATTCTTGGTTCAGGCTTTATGGTATTGCGTTAGAATCCTTATGCCCTTAGGGGAAAAGTTCTAACACATGCCACTCCCACTACACACAAATAGGTTTAAATGGTTGGCCTAACTGTTAAGCTCCACTAAGGTAGCTTAACAGATTGCACATCAATTTTGTTTTCCGGTCCCTTTAGCCCCTCTGACCGATTCCAGACTATGTCGATTATTCCCTTGTATTCCCACCACTGAACCCCTTTCTAGTGGTGTTTGTATAGCGTGCCAGTGATTCCTCTTCGCTGGTCATTTTATGCCTGCCCAGGTGCAGTAAAGGATGTGAATGATTGATTTTTTTATTTTTTTTTGTTGGTTGCAGGCTTTGTGGTCCCACAAAGAGCCACATTTATTTTTTTGTTTTTGCTCAGACCCTAGAGCAGTGCAAAATATTAAATGGACAATATTTGTACTCCTTGTGCATCAAGAGCCCAGTCAGGAATGCATTTCATGGTTTTACAATGTATGGTTTGTCTACTGGCCCAGGTTCACACTGCACCCGACTTTAAAGTTGTAACATAAGTCAATGCAAGTGGTCCCAAAGTCGGACCAAAAGTAGGGCAGGAACCTTTTTCTAAGTTGTTGCGATTCAAGTTGCACCGATTAGAACATTTCCATTGCGCAGAATAGTGAACAGATGTTTAAAAGGTTGTTACTCAGTCTAAAGGCACTTATCATCCTCTGTGTGTTTTTAATGGTGCCTCTATTTCATTCAGATGGCTGGATGAGCAGCACGGCTAATTTCTGGCAAGACACTGTTGGTGTTGGAATTTGGTAAGCAATCCATATGTAAACTTTTGTAGTACTAACAATTCCAGGAAATCTATGTACGGGATAAAATGGGTGGGATGTAAGTAAAGGGTTTATTTCATTCGATCTAGCTTAACAAAAGCATTGAGGGAGGGGGGTTCTGTTGGCTTTAAGTTTCTGGTCCATATGCTTCCCTGTTTAGAATTCTCTATTTTCTGAATGCTCATTACTAGCTTTCTGCAGTTCATTTATAGACACCCCTATGGCTGGAATCAGAGTGCATACAGACTATTGTAGCACTGAGCCAATATTGGCATGGGTAGAATTAACCCTTTACACTTTCAATATCCTTTATGGGGAAATGGGAGATTTCCAGGAACTGTTTGGTACAGTGTAGCTACTCCACTTTATTGTGGCCACTATTGTACAATATCAATTTCCATTTATTTGGTTAACGTTTTTCTGAATTTTTGTTATGCATTTGTGATATTTATATTTTATATATGTTTAACTATACATTCATTTGCTACACAATAGATTAAGCACCACTCAATCTATATTCATTTTCAGGTTCTCCTTAATGATACCCTGCATGTCTCCCCTATGCTCCACTGAATGTAAAGCAAAGCACATCGCACTGCATTACATTCTTTTGTGGCCTTGATGGCTGGGGAAATTGTCAAAAGGGACCCGGAAGTAAGTCACACGTCCCTTCTAAGTTGGCAACCAGAAAGGGGGGGGGGGAAGAGCGCATGTGCGCCCGCTAGGCTGGTCTCAGGCCTGCAGATGGGCAAGCTGAGCCCAGAATACTTGGGGTGGGCGCATGCGGTTTGTGTTGAGCATTTGGTTGGCAGCCTAAGCACCAGAATGCAATTTCTTTGGCCATGCTGACCTGGCGCCCTGGTGTTCATCGAGCCCTGCCTTAACCACGAGAATACAGAGGCTGCCACTACTAAAGTCTCCTTTTTGAGAAGGTTTGTTCTGGCTGTCTGGTGATGCTTTGGCCTCAATGCTTTGAGTGTCTGACCTGAAAAATTAGGAATTCAGATATTCACCGACTGCTTGCTTGTTTTCAGACTAACTTTAAAGCCAAATTAGCCAGGCAACAAGTCCATTACTTTCTGTGCTGTTCAGTAAACCATTGCAAAGTGGAATTGAAGCAAAAATCTTGAATCTGCTAGTATAGAATTACCTAGGGTATTTTTTAGGACTATAATAAGCATAGGAAACAATGGAGGGTTCTATGATGGGGTTCTCCAGGAAATGTGACTTGCTTGGCTGTCATACTGAAACTTAACCAGGACAAGTATGGAGTGACATGGAACACCTAAAGCCAGGTGTTAAGCATAACAGCAGGTCAAGAATTTTAGGTCAGCAGTGAGCATCTCATGTTTTTAACTTTGTATTTTTAACCTCAAATTTTATCTCTGTTAGACCCATTGACAATGTGATTTTTTTTCCATAACTAGTTGGAAGCCTTGACCACTGCAAGCAAGTTATAGGCTGTGAACACTCCAAGCCAGATGGAATCCCTTCTCATCTCCTGCAGCATTAGTGGATGGTAGGTACCCACCTAAAACACATTAAGGATGATAGTGTAGCTTGGTTTGCTAGGTTTCACCAGAGTTATGAACTTCTATTGTAACTCATGGCTTGAGTTAGCCACACTTTTGTGGACCCACAAATTAATTTAAGAGGATAGATGATAGTCTAACTTGGTTTGCTAGGTTTTACCAGAGTTATGAGCTTTTATTATAACTCTTGGCTTGGGTTAGCCACACCCTTATGTGGACCCACAAATAATGATGATGAATAGTCAGTTTGGTTTGCTAGGTCTTACCAGAGTTATGAGCTTTTATTATAACTCTTGGCTTGGGTTAGCCACACACTTATGTGGACCCAGAAATAATGATGATGATAGTCAGCTTGGTTTGCTAGGTCTTACCAGAGTTATGAGCTTTTATTATAACTCTTGGCTTGGGTTAGCCACACACTTATGTGGACCCAACAAAAATTTACTAACCTGTTTTTTTAGTCCATAACCTGCTATAAATCACCAGACTGAGTTATGAACTTTATATCATAACTCTATCATATCCAATCATATCCTATCATATCCCTTAGATTTTGGGGTCTAAGAGAGAAATTCTTGTTCAGACAGAAGTCTCTGGGAAGAAAAGGGCTCCTAGCTTGTGGATTTGTAGCAGGGCGGGGCACTGCAACACTGCTACTTGAGACTCCGTTGGCCGATTTAATCCACATTTTGTGCTTCCCAGCAGGTTACCGGTTCCTAGGAGTTCTTTCTGCCATATACAGGGATGGATGGAAGAACAAGGATTTCACTCTGAAACCTCTTGGGAAAGTCTACAGAGAGCAGATCTGCTCTCTGGAAGTAAAGGGTCTGCTGTTGGATGGTCTGACCTTACCTTTTGTGGGTTATGATTGGGTCTCTGGGCTGGTGAATGGGCTTTTCTGTAGCAGAGGACTTGGAGACTGGGTCAATCTCAGTCCTGGCTGGAATGGGGGGCCAGTGCCCAGTCCTTCAGGAAGGACAGGGCTAGGGGAGATTCTTTCTTTTTGCCCTGTGCTGCAGAACGGCTTGGAAGCCAGTCCAGGGGCTCAATTATGGCTCATGATTGGGACGGGAGGATTCTTTAACTGCACATCCTTTCTTCCTGGGAATACAGAGTATTGATTTGGACTGCTCCTGGTGTTTCTTGGTTAGAGTATGAGGGCACCATATTAGAGTCAACAAATACTTTGGACCAGGCCAACATCAATACTCCTATTCTTGGTTCAGGTTTTATGGTATTGCGTTAGAATCCTTATGCCCTTAGGGGAAAAGGTCTAACACATGCCACTCCCACTACACACAAATAGGTTTAAATGGTTGGCCTAACTGTTAAGCTCCACTAAGGTAGCTTAACAGATTGCACATCAATTTTGTTTTCCGGTCCCTTTAGCCCCACTGACCGATTCCAGAATATGTTGATTATTCCCTTGTATTCCCACCACTGAACCCCTTTTTAGTGGTGTTTGTATAGCGTGCCAGTGATTCCTCTTCGCTGGTCATTTTATGCCTGCCCAGGTGCAGTAAAGGATGTGAATGATTGATTTTTTATTTTTTTTTGTTGGTTGCAGGCTTTGTGGTCCCACAAAGAGCCACATTTATTTTTTGTTTTTGCTCAGACCCTAGAGCAGTGCAAAATATTAAAAAGTTAAAATATTACATTTTTTTAAAATGTTGATCAATGGACGATATTTTTACTCCTTGTGCATCAAGAGCCCAGTCAGGAATGCATTTCATGGTTTTACAATGTATGGTTTGTCTACTGGCCCAGGTTCACACTGCACCCGACTTTAAAGTTGTAACATAAGTCGATGCAAGTGGTCCCAAAGTCGGACCAAAAGTAGGGCAGGAACCTTTTTCTAAGTTGTTGCGATTCAAGTTGCACCGATTAGAACATTTCCATTGCGCAGAATGGTGAACAGATGTTTAAAAAGTTGTTACTCAGTCTAAAGGCACTTATCATCCTCTGTGTGTTTTTAATGGTGCCTCTATTTCATTCAGATGGCTGGATGAGCAGCACGGCTAATTTCTGGCAAGACACTGTTGGTGTTGGAATTTGGTAAGCAATCCATATGTAACCTTTTGTAGTACTAACAATTCCAGGAAATCTATGTACGGGATAAAATGGGTGGGATGTAAGTAAAGGGTTTATTTCATTCGATCTAGCTTAACAAAAGCATTGGGGGAGGGGGGTTCTGTTGGCTTTAAGTGTCTGGTCCATATGCTTCCCTGTTTAGAATTCTCTATTTTCTGAATGCTCATTACTAGCTTTCTGCAGTTCATTTATAGACACCCCTACGGCTGGAATCAGAGTGCAATCAGACTATTGTAGCACTGAGCCAATATTGGCATGGGTAGAATTAACCCTTTACACTTTCAATATCCTTTATGGGGAAATGGGAGATTTCCAGGAACTGTTTGGTACAGTGTAGCTACTCCACTTTATTGTGGCCACTATTGTACAATATCAATTTCCATTTATGTGGTTGACGTTTTTCTGAATTTTTGTTATGCATTTGTGATATTTATATTTTATATATGTTTAACTATACACTAATTTGCTACACAATAGATTAAGCACCACTCAATCTATATTCATTTTCAGGTTCTCCTTAATGATACCCTGCATGTCTCCCCTATGCTCCACTGAATGTAAAGCAATGCACATCGCACTGCATTACATTCTTTTGTGGCCTTGATGGCTGGGGAAATTGTCAAAAGGGACCCGGAAGTAAGTCACACGTCCCTTCTAAGTTGTGCGCCCGCTATGCTGGTCTCAGGCCTGCAGATAGGCAAGCTGAGCCCAGTATACTTAGGGTGGGCACATGCGGTTTGTGTGGAGCATTTGGTTGGCAGCCTAAGCACCAGGATGCAATTTCTTTGGCCATGCTGACCTGGCGCCCTGGGGTTCATCGAGCCCTGCCTTAACCACGAGAATACAGAGGCTGCCACTGCTAAAGCCTCCTTTTTGAGAAGGTTTGTTCTGGCTGTCTGGTGATGCTTTGGCCTCAATGCTTTGAGTGTCTCACCTGAAAAATAAGGAATTCAGATATTCACCGACTGCTTGCTTGCTTTCAGACTAACTTTAAAGCCAAATTAGCCAGGCAACAAGTCTATTACTTTCTGTGCTATTCAGTAAACCATTGCAAAGTGGAATTGAAGCAAAAATCTTGAATCTGCTAGTATAGAATTACCTAGGGTATTTTTTAGGATTATAATAAGCATAGGAAACAATGGAGGGTTCTATGATGGGGTTCTCCAGGAAATTTGACTTGCTTAGCTGTCATACTGAAACTTAACCAGGACAAGTATGGAGTGACATGGAACACCTAAAGCCAGGTGTTAAGCATAACAGCAGGTCAAGAATTTTAGGGCAGCAGTGAGCATCTCATGTTTTTAACTTTGTATTTTTAACCTCAAATTTTATCTCTGTTAGACCCATTGACAATGTGATTTTTTTTCCATAACTAGTTGGAAGCCTTGAACACTGCAAGCAAGTTATTAGCTGTGAACACTCCAAGCCAGATGGAATCCCTTCTCATCTCCTGCAGCATTAGTGGATGGTAGGTACCCACCTAAAACACATTAAGGATGATAGTGTAGCTTGGTTTGCTAGGTTTCACCAGAGTTATGAACTTCTATTGTAACTCATGGCTTGAGTTAGCCACACTTTTGTGGACCCACAAATTCATTTAAGAGGATAGATGATAGTCTAACTTGGTTTGCTAGGTTTTACCAGAGTTATGAGCTTTTATTATAACTCTTGGCTTGGGTTAGCCACACCCTTATGTGGACCCACAAATAATGATGATGAATAGTCAGTTTGGTTTGCTAGGTCTTACCAGAGTTATGAGCTTTTATTATAACTCTTGGCTTGGGTTAGCCACACACTTATGTGGACCCACAAATAATGATGATGATAGTCAACTTGGTTTGCTAGGTCTTTCCAGAGTAATGAGCCTTTATTATAACTCTTGGCTTGGGTTAGCCACACACTTATGTGGACCCACAAATAATGATGATGATAGTCAACTTGGTTTGCTAGGTCTTACCAGAGTTATGAGCTTTTATTATAACTCTTGGCTTGGGTTAGCCACACACTTATGTGGACCCAGAAATAATGATGATGATAGTCAGCTTGGTTTGCTAGGTCTTACCAGAGTTATGAGCTTTTATTATAACTCTTGGCTTGGGTTAGCCACACACTTATGTGGACCCAACAAAAATTTACTAACCTGTTTTTTTAGTCCATAACCTGCTATAAATCACCAGACTGAGTTATGAGCTTTATATCATAACTTTATCATATCCTATCATATCCCTTAGATTTTGGGTCTAAGAGAGAAATTCTTGTTCAGACAGAAGTCTCTGGGAAGAAATGAGCTCCTGGGCTGTGGATTGAGCTTTGTTGTAGCAGTGTTGCGTTGCCCCGCCCTGCTGCTTCAGACTCTGTTAATCCACATTTTGTGCTTACCCTGCAGGTTACCGGTTCCTAGGAGTTCTTTCTGCCATATACAGGGATGGATGGAAGAACGAGGATTTCGCTCTGAAACCTCTTGGGAAAGTCTACAGAGAGCAGATCTGCTCTCTGGAAGTAAAGGGTCTGCTGTTGGATGGTCTGACCTTACCTTTTGTGGGTTATGATTGGGTCTCTGGGCTGGTGAATGGGCTTTTCTGTAGCAGAGGACTTGGAGACTGGGTCAATCTCAGTCCTGGCTGGAATGGGGGGCCAGTGCCCAGTCCTTCAGGAAGGACAGGGCTAGGGGAGATTCTTTCTTTTTGCCCTGTGCTGCAGAACGGCTTGGAAGCCAGTCCAGGGGCTCAATTATGGCTCATGATTGGGACGGGAGGATTCTTTAACTGCACATCCTTTCTTCCTGGGAATACAGAGTATTGATTTGGACTGCTCCTGGTGTTTCTTGGTTAGAGTATGAGGGCACCATACTAGAGTCAACAAATACTTTGGACCAGGCCAACATCAATACTCCTATTCTTGGTTCAGGCTTTATGGTATTGCGTTAGAATCCTTATGCCCTTAGGGGAAAAGTTCTAACACATGCCACTCCCACTACACACAAATAGGTTTAAATGGTTGGCCTAACTGTTAAGCTCCACTAAGGTAGCTTAACAGATTGCACATCAATTTTGTTTTCCGGTCCCTTTAGCCCCTCTGACCGATTCCAGACTATGTCGATTATTCCCTTGTATTCCCACCACTGAACCCCTTTCTAGTGGTGTTTGTATAGCGTGCCAGTGATTCCTCTTCGCTGGTCATTTTATGCCTGCCCAGGTGCAGTAAAGGATGTGAATGATTGATTTTTTTATTTTTTTTTGTTGGTTGCAGGCTTTGTGGTCCCACAAAGAGCCACATTTATTTTTTTGTTTTTGCTCAGACCCTAGAGCAGTGCAAAATATTAAATGGACAATATTTGTACTCCTTGTGCATCAAGAGCCCAGTCAGGAATGCATTTCATGGTTTTACAATGTATGGTTTGTCTACTGGCCCAGGTTCACACTGCACCCGACTTTAAAGTTGTAACATAAGTCAATGCAAGTGGTCCCAAAGTCGGACCAAAAGTAGGGCAGGAACCTTTTTCTAAGTTGTTGCGATTCAAGTTGCACCGATTAGAACATTTCCATTGCGCAGAATGGTGAACAGATGTTTAAAAGGTTGTTACTCAGTCTAAAGGCACTTATCATCCTCTGTGTGTTTTTAATGGTGCCTCTATTTCATTCAGATGGCTGGATGAGCAGCACGGCTAATTTCTGGCAAGACACTGTTGGTGTTGGAATTTGGTAAGCAATCCATATGTAAACTTTTGTAGTACTAACAATTCCAGGAAATCTATGTACGGGATAAAATGGGTGGGATGTAAGTAAAGGGTTTATTTCATTCGATCTAGCTTAACAAAAGCATTGAGGGAGGGGGGTTCTGTTGGCTTTAAGTTTCTGGTCCATATGCTTCCCTGTTTAGAATTCTCTATTTTCTGAATGCTCATTACTAGCTTTCTGCAGTTCATTTATAGACACCCCTATGGCTGGAATCAGAGTGCATACAGACTATTGTAGCACTGAGCCAATATTGGCATGGGTAGAATTAACCCTTTACACTTTCAATATCCTTTATGGGGAAATGGGAGATTTCCAGGAACTGTTTGGTACAGTGTAGCTACTCCACTTTATTGTGGCCACTATTGTACAATATCAATTTCCATTTATTTGGTTAACGTTTTTCTGAATTTTTGTTATGCATTTGTGATATTTATATTTTATATATGTTTAACTATACATTCATTTGCTACACAATAGATTAAGCACCACTCAATCTATATTCATTTTCAGGTTCTCCTTAATGATACCCTGCATGTCTCCCCTATGCTCCACTGAATGTAAAGCAAAGCACATCGCACTGCATTACATTCTTTTGTGGCCTTGATGGCTGGGGAAATTGTCAAAAGGGACCCGGAAGTAAGTCACACGTCCCTTCTAAGTTGGCAACCAGAAAGGGGGGGGGGGAAGAGCGCATGTGCGCCCGCTAGGCTGGTCTCAGGCCTGCAGATGGGCAAGCTGAGCCCAGAATACTTGGGGTGGGCGCATGCGGTTTGTGTTGAGCATTTGGTTGGCAGCCTAAGCACCAGAATGCAATTTCTTTGGCCATGCTGACCTGGCGCCCTGGTGTTCATCGAGCCCTGCCTTAACCACGAGAATACAGAGGCTGCCACTACTAAAGTCTCCTTTTTGAGAAGGTTTGTTCTGGCTGTCTGGTGATGCTTTGGCCTCAATGCTTTGAGTGTCTGACCTGAAAAATTAGGAATTCAGATATTCACCGACTGCTTGCTTGTTTTCAGACTAACTTTAAAGCCAAATTAGCCAGGCAACAAGTCCATTACTTTCTGTGCTGTTCAGTAAACCATTGCAAAGTGGAATTGAAGCAAAAATCTTGAATCTGCTAGTATAGAATTACCTAGGGTATTTTTTAGGACTATAATAAGCATAGGAAACAATGGAGGGTTCTATGATGGGGTTCTCCAGGAAATGTGACTTGCTTGGCTGTCATACTGAAACTTAACCAGGACAAGTATGGAGTGACATGGAACACCTAAAGCCAGGTGTTAAGCATAACAGCAGGTCAAGAATTTTAGGTCAGCAGTGAGCATCTCATGTTTTTAACTTTGTATTTTTAACCTCAAATTTTATCTCTGTTAGACCCATTGACAATGTGATTTTTTTTCCATAACTAGTTGGAAGCCTTGACCACTGCAAGCAAGTTATAGGCTGTGAACACTCCAAGCCAGATGGAATCCCTTCTCATCTCCTGCAGCATTAGTGGATGGTAGGTACCCACCTAAAACACATTAAGGATGATAGTGTAGCTTGGTTTGCTAGGTTTCACCAGAGTTATGAACTTCTATTGTAACTCATGGCTTGAGTTAGCCACACTTTTGTGGACCCACAAATTCATTTAAGAGGATAGATGATAGTCTAACTTGGTTTGCTAGGTTTTACCAGAGTTATGAGCTTTTATTATAACTCTTGGCTTGGGTTAGCCACACCCTTATGTGGACCCACAAATAATGATGATGAATAGTCAGTTTGGTTTGCTAGGTCTTACCAGAGTTATGAGCTTTTATTATAACTCTTGGCTTGGGTTAGCCACACACTTATGTGGACCCAGAAATAATGATGATGATAGTCAGCTTGGTTTGCTAGGTCTTACCAGAGTTATGAGCTTTTATTATAACTCTTGGCTTGGGTTAGCCACACACTTATGTGGACCCAACAAAAATTTACTAACCTGTTTTTTTAGTCCATAACCTGCTATAAATCACCAGACTGAGTTATGAACTTTATATCATAACTCTATCATATCCAATCATATCCTATCATATCCCTTAGATTTTGGGGTCTAAGAGAGAAATTCTTGTTCAGACAGAAGTCTCTGGGAAGAAAAGGGCTCCTAGCTTGTGGATTTGTAGCAGGGCGGGGCACTGCAACACTGCTACTTGAGACTCCGTTGGCCGATTTAATCCACATTTTTTGCTTCCCAGCAGGTTACCGGTTCCTAGGAGTTCTCTCAGCCATATACAGGGATGGATGGAAGAACAAGGATTTCACTCTGAAACCTCTTGGGAAAGTCTACAGAGAGCAGATCTGCTCTCTGGAAGTAAAGGGTCTGCTGTTGGATGGTCTGACCTTACCTTTTGTGGGTTATGATTGGGTCTCTGGGCTGGTGAATGGGCTTTTCTGTAGCAGAGGACTTGGAGACTGGGTCAATCTCAGTCCTGGCTGGAATGGGGGGCCAGTGCCCAGTCCTTCAGGAAGGACAGGGCTAGGGGAGATTCTTTCTTTTTGCCCTGTGCTGCAGAACGGCTTGGAAGCCAGTCCAGGGGCTCAATTATGGCTCATGATTGGGACGGGAGGATTCTTTAACTGCACATCCTTTCTTCCTGGGAATACAGAGTATTGATTTGGACTGCTCCTGGTGTTTCTTGGTTAGAGTATGAGGGCACCATATTAGAGTCAACAAATACTTTGGACCAGGCCAACATCAATACTCCTATTCTTGGTTCAGGCTTTATGGTATTGCGTTAGAATCCTTATGCCCTTAGGGGAAAAGGTCTAACACATGCCACTCCCACTACACACAAATAGGTTTAAATGGTTGGCCTAACTGTTAAGCTCCACTAAGGTAGCTTAACAGATTGCACATCAATTTTGTTTTCCGGTCCCTTTAGCCCCACTGACCGATTCCAGAATATGTCGATTATTCCCTTGTATTCCCACCACTGAACCCCTTTTTAGTGGTGTTTGTATAGCGTGCCAGTGATTCCTCTTCGCTGGTCATTTTATGCCTGCCCAGGTGCAGTAAAGGATGTGAATGATTGATTTTTTATTTTTTTTTGTTGGTTGCAGGCTTTGTGGTCCCACAAAGAGCCACATTTATTTTTTGTTTTTGCTCAGACCCTAGAGCAGTGCAAAATATTAAAAAGTTAAAATATTACATTTTTTTAAAATGTTGATCAATGGACGATATTTTTACTCCTTGTGCATCAAGAGCCCAGTCAGGAATGCATTTCATGGTTTTACAATGTATGGTTTGTCTACTGGCCCAGGTTCACACTGCACCCGACTTCAAAGTTGTAACATAAGTTGATGCAAGTGGTCCCAAAGTCGGACCAAAAGTAGGGCAGGAACCTTTTTCTAAGTTGTTGCGATTCAAGTTGCACCGATTAGAACATTTCCATTGCGCAGAATGGTGAACAGATGTTTAAAAAGTTGTTACTCAGTCTAAAGGCACTTATCATCCTCTGTGTGTTTTTAATGGTGCCTCTATTTCATTCAGATGGCTGGATGAGCAGCACGGCTAATTTCTGGCAAGACACTGTTGGTGTTGGAATTTGGTAAGCAATCCATATGTAACCTTTTGTAGTACTAACAATTCCAGGAAATCTATGTACGGGATAAAATGGGTGGGATGTAAGTAAAGGGTTTATTTCATTCGATCTAGCTTAACAAAAGCATTGGGGGAGGGGGGTTCTGTTGGCTTTAAGTGTCTGGTCCATATGCTTCCCTGTTTAGAATTCTCTATTTTCTGAATGCTCATTACTAGCTTTCTGCAGTTCATTTATAGACACCCCTACGGCTGGAATCAGCGTGCAATCAGACTATTGTAGCACTGAGCCAATATTGGCATGGGTAGAATTAACCCTTTACACTTTCAATGTCCTTTATGGGAAAATGGGAGATTTCCAGGAACTGTTTGGTACAGTGTAGCTACTCCACTTTATTGTGGCCACTATTGTACAATATCAATTTCCATTTATGTGGTTGACGTTTTTCTGAATTTTTGTTATGCATTTGTGATATTTATATTTTATATATGTTTAACTATACACTAATTTGCTACACAATAGATTAAGCACCACTCAATCTATATTCATTTTCAGGTTCTCCTTAATGATACCCTGCATGTCTCCCCTATGCTCCACTGAATGTAAAGCAATGCACATCGCACTGCATTACATTCTTTTGTGGCCTTGATGGCTAGGGAAATTGTCAAAAGGGACCCGGAAGTAAGTCACACGTCCCTTCTAAGTTGTGCGCCCGCTATGCTGGTCTCAGGCCTGCAGATAGGCAAGCTGAGCCCAGTATACTTAGGGTGGGCACATGCGGTTTGTGTGGAGCATTTGGTTGGCAGCCTAAGCACCAGGATGCAATTTCTTTGGCCATGCTGACCTGGCGCCCTGGGGTTCATCGAGCCCTGCCTTAACCACGAGAATACAGAGGCTGCCACTGCTAAAGCCTCCTTTTTGAGAAGGTTTGTTCTGGCTGTCTGGTGATGCTTTGGCCTCAATGCTTTGAGTGTCTCACCTGAAAAATAAGGAATTCAGATATTCACCGACTGCTTGCTTGCTTGCTTTCAGACTAACTTTAAAGCCAAATTAGCCAGGCAACAAGTCTATTACTTTCTGTGCTATTCAGTAAACCATTGCAAAGTGGAATTGAAGCAAAAATCTTGAATCTGCTAGTATAGAATTACCTAGGGTATTTTTTAGGATTATAATAAGCATAGGAAACAATGGAGGGTTCTATGATGGGGTTCTCCAGGAAATTTGACTTGCTTAGCTGTCATACTGAAACTTAACCAGGACAAGTATGGAGTGACATGGAAAACCTAAAGCCAGGTGTTAAGCATAACAGCAGGTCAAGAATTTTAGGGCAGCAGTGAGCATCTCATGTTTTTAACTTTGTATTTTTAACCTCAAATTTTATCTCTGTTAGACCCATTGACAATGTGATTTTTTTTCCATAACTAGTTGGAAGCCTTGAACACTGCAAGCAAGTTATTGGCTGTGAACACTCCAAGCCAGATGGAATCCCTTCTCATCTCCTGCAGCATTAGTGGATGGTAGGTACCCACCTAAAACACATTAAGGATGATAGTGTAGCTTGGTTTGCTAGGTTTCACCAGAGTTATGAACTTCTATTGTAACTCATGGCTTGAGTTAGCCACACTTTTGTGGACCCACAAATTCATTTAAGAGGATAGATGATAGTCTAACTTGGTTTGCTAGGTTTTACCAGAGTTATGAGCTTTTATTATAACTCTTGGCTTGGGTTAGCCACACCCTTATGTGGACCCACAAATAATGATGATGAATAGTCAGTTTGGTTTGCTAGGTCTTACCAGAGTTATGAGCTTTTATTATAACTCTTGGCTTGGGTTAGCCACACACTTATGTGGACCCACAAATAATGATGATGATAGTCAACTTGGTTTGCTAGGTCTTTCCAGAGTAATGAGCCTTTATTATAACTCTTGGCTTGGGTTAGCCACACACTTATGTGGACCCACAAATAATGATGATGATAGTCAACTTGGTTTGCTAGGTCTTACCAGAGTTATGAGCTTTTATTATAACTCTTGGCTTGGGTTAGCCACACACTTATGTGGACCCAGAAATAATGATGATGATAGTCAGCTTGGTTTGCTAGGTCTTACCAGAGTTATGAGCTTTTATTATAACTCTTGGCTTGGGTTAGCCACACACTTATGTGGACCCAGAAATAATGATGATGATAGTCAGCTTGGTTTGCTAGGTCTTACCAGAGTTATGAGCTTTTATTATAACTCTTGGCTTGGGTTAGCCACACACTTATGTGGACCCAACAAAAATTTACTAACCTGTTTTTTTAGTCCATAACCTGCTATAAATCACCAGACTGAGTTATGAGCTTTATATCATAACTTTATCATATCCTATCATATCCCTTAGATTTTGGGTCTAAGAGAGAAATTCTTGTTCAGACAGAAGTCTCTGGGAAGAAATGAGCTCCTGGGCTGTGGATTGAGCTTTGTTGTAGCAGTGTTGCGTTGCCCCGCCCTGCTGCTTCAGACTCTGTTAATCCACATTTTGTGCTTACCCTGCAGGTTACCGGTTCCTAGGAGTTCTTTCTGCCATATACAGGGATGGATGGAAGAACGAGGATTTCGCTCTGAAACCTCTTGGGAAAGTCTACAGAGAGCAGATCTGCTCTCTGGAAGTAAAGGGTCTGCTGTTGGATGGTCTGACCTTACCTTTTGTGGGTTATGATTGGGTCTCTGGGCTGGTGAATGGGCTTTTCTGTAGCAGAGGACTTGGAGACTGGGTCAATCTCAGTCCTGGCTGGAATGGGGGGCCAGTGCCCAGTCCTTCAGGAAGGACAGGGCTAGGGGAGATTCTTTCTTTTTGCCCTGTGCTGCAGAACGGCTTGGAAGCCAGTCCAGGGGCTCAATTATGGCTCATGATTGGGACGGGAGGATTCTTTAACTGCACATCCTTTCTTCCTGGGAATACAGAGTATTGATTTGGACTGCTCCTGGTGTTTCTTGGTTAGAGTATGAGGGCACCATACTAGAGTCAACAAATACTTTGGACCAGGCCAACATCAATACTCCTATTCTTGGTTCAGGCTTTATGGTATTGCGTTAGAATCCTTATGCCCTTAGGGGAAAAGTTCTAACACATGCCACTCCCACTACACACAAATAGGTTTAAATGGTTGGCCTAACTGTTAAGCTCCACTAAGGTAGCTTAACAGATTGCACATCAATTTTGTTTTCCGGTCCCTTTAGCCCCTCTGACCGATTCCAGACTATGTCGATTATTCCCTTGTATTCCCACCACTGAACCCCTTTCTAGTGGTGTTTGTATAGCGTGCCAGTGATTCCTCTTCGCTGGTCATTTTATGCCTGCCCAGGTGCAGTAAAGGATGTGAATGATTGATTTTTTTATTTTTTTTTGTTGGTTGCAGGCTTTGTGGTCCCACAAAGAGCCACATTTATTTTTTTGTTTTTGCTCAGACCCTAGAGCAGTGCAAAATATTAAATGGACAATATTTGTACTCCTTGTGCATCAAGAGCCCAGTCAGGAATGCATTTCATGGTTTTACAATGTATGGTTTGTCTACTGGCCCAGGTTCACACTGCACCCGACTTTAAAGTTGTAACATAAGTCAATGCAAGTGGTCCCAAAGTCGGACCAAAAGTAGGGCAGGAACCTTTTTCTAAGTTGTTGCGATTCAAGTTGCACCGATTAGAACATTTCCATTGCGCAGAATGGTGAACAGATGTTTAAAAGGTTGTTACTCAGTCTAAAGGCACTTATCATCCTCTGTGTGTTTTTAATGGTGCCTCTATTTCATTCAGATGGCTGGATGAGCAGCACGGCTAATTTCTGGCAAGACACTGTTGGTGTTGGAATTTGGTAAGCAATCCATATGTAAACTTTTGTAGTACTAACAATTCCAGGAAATCTATGTACGGGATAAAATGGGTGGGATGTAAGTAAAGGGTTTATTTCATTCGATCTAGCTTAACAAAAGCATTGAGGGAGGGGGTTCTGTTGGCTTTAAGTTTCTGGTCCATATGCTTCCCTGTTTAGAATTCTCTATTTTCTGAATGCTCATTACTAGCTTTCTGCAGTTCATTTATAGACACCCCTATGGCTGGAATCAGAGTGCATACAGACTATTGTAGCACTGAGCCAATATTGGCATGGGTAGAATTAACCCTTTACACTTTCAATATCCTTTATGGGGAAATGGGAGATTTCCAGGAACTGTTTGGTACAGTGTAGCTACTCCACTTTATTGTGGCCACTATTGTACAATATCAATTTCCATTTATTTGGTTAACGTTTTTCTGAATTTTTGTTATGCATTTGTGATATTTATATTTTATATATGTTTAACTATACATTCATTTGCTACACAATAGATTAAGCACCACTCAATCTATATTCATTTTCAGGTTCTCCTTAATGATACCCTGCATGTCTCCCCTATGCTCCACTGAATGTAAAGCAAAGCACATCGCACTGCATTACATTCTTTTGTGGCCTTGATGGCTGGGGAAATTGTCAAAAGGGACCCGGAAGTAAGTCACACGTCCCTTCTAAGTTGGCAACCAGAAAGGGGGGGGGGGAAGAGCGCATGTGCGCCCGCTAGGCTGGTCTCAGGCCTGCAGATGGGCAAGCTGAGCCCAGAATACTTGGGGTGGGCGCATGCGGTTTGTGTTGAGCATTTGGTTGGCAGCCTAAGCACCAGAATGCAATTTCTTTGGCCATGCTGACCTGGCGCCCTGGTGTTCATCGAGCCCTGCCTTAACCACGAGAATACAGAGGCTGCCACTACTAAAGTCTCCTTTTTGAGAAGGTTTGTTCTGGCTGTCTGGTGATGCTTTGGCCTCAATGCTTTGAGTGTCTGACCTGAAAAATTAGGAATTCAGATTGTGACGAGACCAATCTTGCCCCATTGCATTGGAGGAGCCTGGTTGCCCGCCTGCTGCCTTTGGACTATGGACCAGACTTTAAAAGACTTTGTTCCCCTATGTTTTAGCTGCTACGCTCCAAATTCCTTTAAAGAGGTTGTCACTATGTCTGCAAATTCAATGTGTATTAGCTGCAGATGGAGGGGGGGGATTGTTTCCAGCAGCCCCCTCCTAAAGAATGTCTACTGATTAACTCAGTGCTTTTGTCTAAAATAGGACAGTATGTTAATAGAGTCTGAAACTATTGATAAGCATGTTAATGAGCTCACCTGGCTGTAATTACACAGTCATTGTTCATGTGGTATTCTCAAAGTATATATAAGTGTGTGTTTCTTGCAATAAAAGAGAAGAGAGTTACTCTCGATCAAACCTCACTACAGAGCCTTGTCTCGTACTTGGGGGGGGGAATTATTGATGTGCTTCATGTATGGCGGATTGGAGTGGTCGATAGCTGTCCGGGTGTTTGGGAGTGGATTATCGTAGACGACTGTAACCCCTTTCATACATTGGGGTGTCGTAACAATTGGTGGCAAGCGGCGTGATCGTTCCCACAGCCAGAAGGACAGCTACAGGAGACACCATTCCCTGGATTTTACAATTGAGGGCAACGCATGTCCCAGTACAGCGACCCTGACAGCACCAGCATGGAACCAGCAGTGGAGTACAGATATTCTCTGAAAGAATATGACCGTATGATGTGGTTACGGATGAGCTTCTTCGGACCCAATCCACTGGAGAGATCCAAGCGGTTCGCGAAGAACTTAGTATTCGGGACTCTGCTAGACAGGGCAGAGAGAGAGGGCCAGCTGGCACGTTGGGAGGAACTCCAGCGGCAGGTACAGTTAAGGGAAGAGGAGAACCCAGTCTCCATTCCCCAGCGGCAGCCTGATTTATTGGGAATTGGGAGCCCAGTCTCCATTCTCCAGCGGCAGGCTGAGTTACAGGGGGCAGAGACAGTCAGTCCTGTCGCCCAGCAGCAGATTGATTTGTTGGGAATTGGGAGCTCAGTCTCCATCCCACAGCAGCAGAGTGTCCTGCAGGAAACAGAGAGCCCAGTCTCCTTTCCTCAGCAACAGGACACTGTATTGGGAGCAGAGACAGTCGGTCTCCCTCCCCAGGGGCTGGAAGTATATTTGGGAGAGGAGCTTGTTACCCCCTCTCCCCATTGGCAGAGTGATATCCAGGGAATTGGGAGCGCAGTCTCCATCCCTCAGCGGCCGATTGACTTACAGGGGGCAGACACGGTTGGTCCTGTCCCCCAGCGGCAGATTGAGCTATTGGGAATTGGGAGCCCAGTCTCCATCCCACAGCAGCAGCTTAACATACCAGGGGGAGACAGTAAGCCCCCCAACAGTGCAGATGGGACCGTGGTCTCTACACTCACAGCACAGGGGGTAGGGACAGTCGGTCCTGACCCCCAGCAACAGGGCTGTTTAGCCAAAGGGAAGACAGTCGGTCTTCCGCCACAGCAGCATGGTGGTGTATCTAAAGCAGAGACAGTCGGTCTCCCTCCCCAGGGGCTGGAAGTATATTTGGGAGAGGAGCTTGTTACCCCCTCTCCCCATTGGCAGAGTGATATCCAGGGAATTGGGAGCGCAGTCTCCATTCCTCAGCGGCCGATTGACTTACAGGGGGCAGACACGGTTGGTCCTGTCCCCCAGCGGCAGATTGAGCTATTGGGAATTGGGAGCCCAGTCTCCATCCCACAGCAGCAGCTTAACATACCAGGGGGAGACAATAAGCCCCCCAACAGTGCAGATGGGACCGTGGTCTCTGCACTCACAGCACAGGGGGTAGGGACAGTCGGTCCTGACCCCCAGCAACAGGGCTGTTTAGCCAAAGGGAAGACAGTCGGTCTTCCGCCACAGCAGCATGGTGGTGTATCTAAAGGGGAGACAGTCGGTCTCCCCCTCCAACAACCCGTCTCCAACCAGGCTACTTCTGTGGTAGCGCTGGCACCAGGGCAGAGTACCGCTGGTCTCTGCCCACTCAGCAACCCACCAAGGCAGTCTGCCAGTCTCCCACACAGCCAAGGTGAGGCACCTGGACATGGACAAAATTCTCCTCTACCCAGGTGTAGTGACCATTTATTGTGGGTGGGCTGTACTGTGTTTTCTGCTTTGTGGGTGGGCTGCTGGACTAACGAGGGCACTGACCGGCAGGAGGTCAGGTACCCTGTTAGTCTTTTTGGAAAGGGGGAGAGATGTGACGAGACCAATCTTGCCCCATTGCATTGGAGGAGCCTGGTTGCCCGCCTGCTGCCTTTGGACTATGGACCAGACTTTAAAAGACTTTGTTCCCCTATGTTTTAGCTGCTACGCTCCAAATTCCTTTAAAGAGGTTGTCACTATGTCTGCAAATTCAATGTGTATTAGCTGCAGATGGAGGGGGGGGATTGTTTCCAGCAGCCCCCTCCTAAAGAATGTCTACTGATTAACTCAGTGCTTTTGTCTAAAATAGGACAGTATGTTAATAGAGTCTGAAACTATTGATAAGCATGTTAATGAGCTCACCTGGCTGTAATTACACAGTCATTGTTCATGTGGTATTCTCAAAGTATATATAAGTGTGTGTTTCTTGCAATAAAAGAGAAGAGAGTTACTCTCGATCAAACCTCACTACAGAGCCTTGTCTCGTACTTGGGGGGGGGGAATTATTGATGTGCTTCATGTATGGCGGATTGGAGTGGTCGATAGCTGTCCGGGTGTTTGGGAGTGGATTATCGTAGACGACTGTAACCCCTTTCATACATTGGGGTGTCGTAACACAGATATTCACCGACTGCTTGCTTGTTTTCAGACTAACTTTAAAGCCAAATTAGCCAGGCAACAAGTCCATTACTTTCTGTGCTGTTCAGTAAACCATTGCAAAGTGGAATTGAAGCAAAAATCTTGAATCTGCTAGTATAGAATTACCTAGGGTATTTTTTAGGACTATAATAAGCATAGGAAACAATGGAGGGTTCTATGATGGGGTTCTCCAGGAAATTTGACTTGCTTGGCTGTCATACTGAAACTTAACCAGGACAAGTATGGAGTGACATGGAACACCTAAAGCCAGGTGTTAAGCATAACAGCAGGTCAAGAATTTTAGGTCAGCAGTGAGCATCTCATGTTTTTAACTTTGTATTTTTAACCTCAAATTTTATCTCTGTTAGACCCATTGACAATGTGATTTTTTTTCCATAACTAGTTGGAAGCCTTGACCACTGCAAGCAAGTTATAGGCTGTGAACACTCCAAGCCAGATGGAATCCCTTCTCATCTCCTGCAGCATTAGTGGATGGTAGGTACCCACCTAAAACACATTAAGGATGATAGTGTAGCTTGGTTTGCTAGGTTTCACCAGAGTTATGAACTTCTATTGTAACTCATGGCTTGAGTTAGCCACACTTTTGTGGACCCACAAATTAATTTAAGAGGATAGATGATAGTCTAACTTGGTTTGCTAGGTTTTACCAGAGTTATGAGCTTTTATTATAACTCTTGGCTTGGGTTAGCCACACCCTTATGTGGATCCACAAATAATGATGATGAATAGTCAGTTTGGTTTGCTAGGTCTTACCAGAGTTATGAGCTTTTATTATAACTCTTGGCTTGGGTTAGCCACACACTTATGTGGACCCAGAAATAATGATGATGATAGTCAGCTTGGTTTGCTAGGTCTTACCAGAGTTATGAGCTTTTATTATAACTCTTGGCTTGGGTTAGCCACACACTTATGTGGACCCAACAAAAATTTACTAACCTGTTTTTTTAGTCCATAACCTGCTATAAATCACCAGACTGAGTTATGAACTTTATATCATAACTCTATCATATCCAATCATATCCTATCATATCCCTTAGATTTTGGGGTCTAAGAGAGAAATTCTTGTTCAGACAGAAGTCTCTGGGAAGAAAAGGGCTCCTAGCTTGTGGATTTGTAGCAGGGCGGGGCACTGCAACACTGCTACTTGAGACTCCGTTGGCCGATTTAATCCACATTTTGTGCTTCCCAGCAGGTTACCGGTTCCTAGGAGTTCTTTCAGCCATATACAGGGATGGATGGAAGAACAAGGATTTCACTCTGAAACCTCTTGGGAAAGTCTACAGAGAGCAGATCTGCTCTCTGGAAGTAAAGGGTCTGCTGTTGGATGGTCTGACCTTACCTTTTGTGGGTTATGATTGGGTCTCTGGGCTGGTGAATGGGCTTTTCTGTAGCAGAGGACTTGGAGACTGGGTCAATCTCAGTCCTGGCTGGAATGGGGGGCCAGTGCCCAGTCCTTCAGGAAGGACAGGGCTAGGGGAGATTCTTTCTTTTTGCCCTTTTACTGCAGAACGGCTTGGAAGCCAGTCCAGGGGCTCAATTATGGCTCATGATTGGGACGGGAGGATTCTTTAACTGCACATCCTTTCTTCCTGGGAATACAGAGTATTGATTTGGACTGCTCCTGGTGTTTCTTGGTTAGAGTATGAGGGCACCATATTAGAGTCAACAAATACTTTGGACCAGGCCAACATCAATACTCCTATTCTTGGTTCAGGCTTTATGGTATTGCGTTAGAATCCTTATGCCCTTAGGGGAAAAGGTCTAACACATGCCACTCCCACTACACACAAATAGGTTTAAATGGTTGGCCTAACTGTTAAGCTCCACTAAGGTAGCTTAACAGATTGCACATCAATTTTGTTTTCCGGTCCCTTTAGCCCCACTGACCGATTCCAGAATATGTCGATTATTCCCTTGTATTCCCACCACTGAACCCCTTTTTAGTGGTGTTTGTATAGCGTGCCAGTGATTCCTCTTCGCTGGTCATTTTATGCCTGCCCAGGTGCAGTAAAGGATGTGAATGATTGATTTTTTATTTTTTTTTGTTGGTTGCAGGCTTTGTGGTCCCACAAAGAGCCACATTTATTTTTTGTTTTTGCTCAGACCCTAGAGCAGTGCAAAATATTAAAAAGTTAAAATATTACATTTTTTTAAAATGTTGATCAATGGACGATATTTTTACTCCTTGTGCATCAAGAGCCCAGTCAGGAATGCATTTCATGGTTTTACAATGTATGGTTTGTCTACTGGCCCAGGTTCACACTGCACCCGACTTCAAAAATGTAACATAAGTCGATGCAAGTGGTCCCAAAGTCGGACCAAAAGTAGGGCAGGAACCTTTTTCTAAGTTGTTGCGATTCAAGTTGCACCGATTAGAACATTTCCATTGCGCAGAATGGTGAACAGATGTTTAAAAAGTTGTTACTCAGTCTAAAGGCACTTATCATCCTCTGTGTGTTTTTAATGGTGCCTCTATTTCATTCAGATGGCTGGATGAGCAGCACGGCTAATTTCTGGCAAGACACTGTTGGTGTTGGAATTTGGTAAGCAATCCATATGTAAACTTTTGTAGTACTAACAATTCCAGGAAATCTATGTACGGGATAAAATGGGTGGGATGTAAGTAAAGGGTTTATTTCATTCGATCTAGCTTAACAAAAGCATTGAGGGAGGGGGGTTCTGTTGGCTTTAAGTGTCTGGTCCATATGCTTCCCTGTTTAGAATTCTCTATTTTCTGAATGCTCATTACTAGCTTTCTGCAGTTCATTTATAGACACCCCTATGGCTGGAATCAGAGTGCATACAGACTATTGTAGCACTGAGCCAATATTGGCATGGGTAGAATTAACCCTTTACACTTTCAATATCCTTTATGGGGAAATGGGAGATTTCCAGGAACTGTTTGGTACAGTGTAGCTACTCCACTTTATTGTGGCCACTATTGTACAATATCAATTTCCATTTATTTGGTTAACGTTTTTCTGAATTTTTGTTATGCATTAGTGATATTTATATTTTATATATGTTTAACTATACATTCATTTGCTACACAATAGATTAAGCACCACTCAATCTATATTCATTTTCAGGTTCTCCTTAATGATACCCTGCATGTCTCCCCTATGCTCCACTGAATGTAAAGCAAAGCACATCACACTGCATTACATTCTTTTGTGGCCTTGATGGCTGGGGAAATTGTCAAAAGGGACCCGGAAGTAAGTCACACGTCCCTTCTAAGTTGTGCGCCCGCTATGCTGGTCTCAGGCCTGCAGATAGGCAAGCTGAGCCCAGTATACTTAGGGTGGGCACATGCGGTTTGTGTGGAGCATTTGGTTGGCAGCCTAAGCACCAGGATGCAATTTCTTTGGCCATGCTGACCTGGCGCCCTGGGGTTCATCGAGCCCTGCCTTAACCACGAGAATACAGAGGCTGCCACTGCTAAAGCCTCCTTTTTGAGAAGGTTTGTTCTGGCTGTCTGGTGATGCTTTGGCCTCAATGCTTTGAGTGTCTCACCTGAAAAATAAGGAATTCAGATATTCACCGACTGCTTGCTTGCTTTCAGACTAACTTTAAAGCCAAATTAGCCAGGCAACAAGTCTATTACTTTCTGTGCTATTCAGTAAACCATTGCAAAGTGGAATTGAAGCAAAAATCTTGAATCTGCTAGTATAGAATTACCTAGGGTATTTTTTAGGATTATAATAAGCATAGGAAACAATGGAGGGTTCTATGATGGGGTTCTCCAGGAAATTTGACTTGCTTAGCTGTCATACTGAAACTTAACCAGGACAAGTATGGAGTGACATGGAACACCTAAAGCCAGGTGTTAAGCATAACAGCAGGTCAAGAATTTTAGGGCAGCAGTGAGCATCTCATGTTTTTAACTTTGTATTTTTAACCTCAAATTTTATCTCTGTTAGACCCATTGACAATGTGATTTTTTTTCCATAACTAGTTGGAAGCCTTGAACACTGCAAGCAAGTTATTGGCTGTGAACACTCCAAGCCAGATGGAATCCCTTCTCATCTCCTGCAGCATTAGTGGATGGTAGGTACCCACCTAAAACACATTAAGGATGATAGTGTAGCTTGGTTTGCTAGGTTTCTCCAGAGTTATGAACTTCTATTGTAACTCATGGCTTGAGTTAGCCACACTTTTGTGGACCCACAAATTCATTTAAGAGGATAGATGATAGTCTAACTTGGTTTGCTAGGTTTTACCAGAGTTATGAGCTTTTATTATAACTCTTGGCTTGGGTTAGCCACACCCTTATGTGGACCCACAAATAATGATGATGAATAGTCAGTTTGGTTTGCTAGGTCTTACCAGAGTTATGAGCTTTTATTATAACTCTTGGCTTGGGTTAGCCACACACTTATGTGGACCCACAAATAATGATGATGATAGTCAACTTGGTTTGCTAGGTCTTTCCAGAGTAATGAGCCTTTATTATAACTCTTGGCTTGGGTTAGCCACACACTTATGTGGACCCACAAATAATGATGATGATAGTCAACTTGGTTTGCTAGGTCTTACCAGAGTTATGAGCTTTTATTATAACTCTTGGCTTGGGTTAGCCACACACTTATGTGGACCCAGAAATAATGATGATGATAGTCAGCTTGGTTTGCTAGGTCTTACCAGAGTTATGAGCTTTTATTATAACTCTTGGCTTGGGTTAGCCACACACTTATGTGGACCCAACAAAAATTTACTAACCTGTTTTTTTAGTCCATAACCTGCTATAAATCACCAGACTGAGTTATGAGCTTTATATCATAACTTTATCATATCCTATCATATCCCTTAGATTTTGGGTCTAAGAGAGAAATTCTTGTTCAGACAGAAGTCTCTGGGAAGAAATGAGCTCCTGGGCTGTGGATTGAGCTTTGTTGTAGCAGTGTTGCGTTGCCCCGCCCTGCTGCTTCAGACTCTGTTAATCCACATTTTGTGCTTACCCTGCAGGTTACCGGTTCCTAGGAGTTCTTTCTGCCATATACAGGGATGGATGGAAGAACGAGGATTTCGCTCTGAAACCTCTTGGGAAAGTCTACAGAGAGCAGATCTGCTCTCTGGAAGTAAAGGGTCTGCTGTTGGATGGTCTGACCTTACCTTTTGTGGGTTATGATTGGGTCTCTGGGCTGGTGAATGGGCTTTTCTGTAGCAGAGGACTTGGAGACTGGGTCAATCTCAGTCCTGGCTGGAATGGGGGGCCAGTGCCCAGTCCTTCAGGAAGGACAGGGCTAGGGGAGATTCTTTCTTTTTGCCCTGTGCTGCAGAACGGCTTGGAAGCCAGTCCAGGGGCTCAATTATGGCTCATGATTGGGACGGGAGGATTCTTTAACTGCACATCCTTTCTTCCTGGGAATACAGAGTATTGATTTGGACTGCTCCTGGTGTTTCTTGGTTAGAGTATGAGGGCACCATACTAGAGTCAACAAATACTTTGGACCAGGCCAACATCAATACTCCTATTCTTGGTTCAGGCTTTATGGTATTGCGTTAGAATCCTTATGCCCTTAGGGGAAAAGTTCTAACACATGCCACTCCCACTACACACAAATAGGTTTAAATGGTTGGCCTAACTGTTAAGCTCCACTAAGGTAGCTTAACAGATTGCACATCAATTTTGTTTTCCGGTCCCTTTAGCCCCACTGACCGATTCCAGAATATGTCGATTATTCCCTTGTATTCCCACCACTGAACCCCTTTCTAGTGGTGTTTGTATAGCGTGCCAGTGATTCCTCTTCGCTGGTCATTTTATGCCTGCCCAGGTGCAGTAAAGGATGTGAATGATTGATTTTTTTATTTTTTTTTGTTGGTTGCAGGCTTTGTGGTCCCACAAAGAGCCACATTTATTTTTTTGTTTTTGCTCAGACCCTAGAGCAGTGCAAAATATTAAATGGGCAATATTTTTACTCCTTGTGCATCAAGAGCCCAGTCAGGAATGCATTTCATGGTTTTACAATGTATGGTTTGTCTACTGGCCCAGGTTCACACTGCACCCGACTTTAAAGTTGTAACATAAGTCAATGCAAGTGGTCCCAAAGTCGGACCAAAAGTAGGGCAGGAACCTTTTTCTAAGTTGTTGCGATTCAAGTTGCACCGATTAGAACATTTCCATTGTGCAGAATGGTGAACAGATGTTTAAAAAGTTGTTACTCAGTCTAAAGGCACTTATCATCCTCTGTGTGTTTTTAATGGTGCCTCTATTTCATTCAGATGGCTGGATGAGCAGCACGGCTAATTTCTGGCAAGACACTGTTGGTGTTGGAATTTGGTAAGCAATCCATATGTAACCTTTTGTAGTACTAACAATTCCAGGAAATCTATGTACGGGATAAAATGGGTGGGATGTAAGTAAAGGGTTTATTTCATTCGATCTAGCTTAACAAAAGCATTGGGGGAGGGGGGTTCTGTTGGCTTTAAGTGTCTGGTCCATATGCTTCCCTGTTTAGAATTCTCTATTTTCTGAATGCTCATTACTAGCTTTCTGCAGTTCATTTATAGACACCCCTACGGCTGGAATCAGAGTGCAATCAGACTATTGTAGCACTGAGCCAATATTGGCATGGGTAGAATTAACCCTTTACACTTTCAATATCCTTTATGGGGAAATGGGAGATTTCCAGGAACTGTTTGGTACAGTGTAGCTACTCCACTTTATTGTGGCCACTATTGTACAATATCAATTTCCATTTATGTGGTTGACGTTTTTCTGAATTTTTGTTATGCATTTGTGATATTTATATTTTATATATGTTTAACTATACACTAATTTGCTACACAATAGATTAAGCACCACTCAATCTATATTCATTTTCAGGTTCTCCTTAAAGAGGAAGTAAACCCTCCTCTACAACTTGTACCTATAGGTAAGCCTATAATAAGGCTTACCTATAGGTACTGTAAATATCTCCTAAACATGTACCGTTTAGGAGATATTTACCTTAGAAGCATCCAGTGACGTCACTGGCGCAGGCGCACTGAAGGAACGGCCGCTCGTGCCGTTCATTCAGAACTCCGTGCCGTGACTGTCGGCTCCCGCGCGCGTGCGCGGGAGTGACGTCACCGCGCCTCCGGCCAATCAGATGGCCGGATGCCGCGATCCCGGAAGACGGGCGACTAGACATGTCGCCCGTCATCCAGCTAAGCGGACGGCACGGCGGGGGCTCGTTCTAAGGTAAGTATTTCATAATGAGCTAGTATGCATCGCATACTAGCTCATTATGTGTTTCTCTTGCAGGGTAAGTAAGAAAAAAGAAAATAAAAAAAGAGTTTACAACCTCTTTAATGATACCCTGCATGTCTCCCCTATGCTCCACTGAATGTAAAGCAATGCACATCGCACTGCATTACATTCTTTTGTGGCCTTGATGGCTGGGGAAATTGTCAAAAGGGACCCGGAAGTAAGTCACACGTCCCTTCTAAGTTGTGCGCCCGCTATGCTGGTCTCAGGCCTGCAGATAGGCAAGCTGAGCCCAGGATACTTAGGGTGGGCACATGCGGTTTGTGTGGAGCATTTGGTTGGCAGCCTAAGCACCAGGATGCAATTTCTTTGGCCATGCTGACCTGGCGCCCTGGGGTTCATCGAGCCCTGCCTTAACCACGAGAATACAAAGGCTGCCACTGCTAAAGCCTCCTTTTTGAGAAGGTTTGTTCTGGCTGTCTGGTGATGCTTTGGCCTCAATGCTTTGAGTGTTTCACCTGAAAAATAAGGAATTCAGATATTCACCGACTGCTTGCTTGCTTTCAGACTAACTTTAAAGCCAAATTAGCCAGGCAACAAGTCTATTACTTTCTGTGCTATTCAGTAAACCATTGCAAAGTGGAATTGAAGCAAAAATCTTGAATCTGCTAGTATAGAATTACCTAGGGTATTTTTTAGGACTATAATAAGCATAGGAAACAATGGAGGGTTCTATGATGGGGTTCTCCAGGAAATTTGACTTGCTTGGCTGTCATACTGAAACTTAACCAGGACAAGTATGGAGTGACATGGAACACCTAAAGCCAGGTGTTAAGCATAACAGCAGGTCAAGAATTTTAGGTCAGCAGTGAGCATCTCATGTTTTTAACTTTGTATTTTTAACCTCAAATTTTATCTCTGTTAGACCCATTGACAATGTGATTTTTTTTCCATAACTAGTTGGAAGCCTTGACCACTGCAAGCAAGTTATAGGCTGTGAACACTCCAAGCCAGATGGAATCCCTTCTCATCTCCTGCAGCATTAGTGGATGGTAGGTACCCACCTAAAACACATTAAGGATGATAGTGTAGCTTGGTTTGCTAGGTTTCACCAGAGTTATGAACTTCTATTGTAACTCATGGCTTGAGTTAGCCACACTTTTGTGGACCCACAAATTCATTTAAGAGGATAGATGATAGTCTAACTTGGTTTGCTAGGTTTTACCAGAGTTATGAGCTTTTATTATAACTCTTGGCTTGGGTTAGCCACACCCTTATGTGGACCCACAAATAATGATGATGAATAGTCAGTTTGGTTTGCTAGGTCTTACCAGAGTTATGAGCTTTTATTATAACTCTTGGCTTGGGTTAGCCACACACTTATGTGGACCCACAAATAATGATGATGATAGTCAACTTGGTTTGCTAGGTCTTTCCAGAGTAATGAGCCTTTATTATAACTCTTGGCTTGGGTTAGCCACACACTTATGTGGACCCACAAATAATGATGATGATAGTCAACTTGGTTTGCTAGGTCTTTCCAGAGTAATGAGCCTTTATTATAACTCTTGGCTTGGGTTAGCCACACACTTATGTGGACCCAGAAATAATGATGATGATAGTCAGCTTGGTTTGCTAGGTCTTACCAGAGTTATGAGCTTTTATTATAACTCTTGGCTTGGGTTAGCCACACACTTATGTGGACCCAACAAAAATTTACTAACCTGTTTTTTTAGTCCATAACCTGCTATAAATCACCAGACTGAGTTATGAGCTTTATATCATAACTTTATCATATCCTATCATATCCCTTAGATTTTGGGTCTAAGAGAGAAATTCTTGTTCAGACAGAAGTCTCTGGGAAGAAAAGGGCTCCTAGCTTGTGGATTTGTAGCAGGGCGGGGCACTGCAACACTGCTACTTGAGACTCCGTTGGCCGATTTAATCCACATTTTGTGCTTCCCAGCAGGTTACCGGTTCCTAGGAGTTCTTTCTGCCATATACAGGGATGGATGGAAGAACGAGGATTTCGCTCTGAAACCTCTTGGGAAAGTCTACAGAGAGCAGATCTGCTCTCTGGAAGTAAAGGGTCTGCTGTTGGATGGTCTGACCTTACCTTTTGTGGGTTATGATTGGGTCTCTGGGCTGGTGAATGGGCTTTTCTGTAGCAGAGGACTTGGAGACTGGGTCAATCTCAGTCCTGGCTGGAATGGGGGGCCAGTGCCCAGTCCTTCAGGAAGGACAGGGCTAGGGGAGATTCTTTCTTTTTGCCCTGTGCTGCAGAACGGCTTGGAAGCCAGTCCAGGGGCTCAATTATGGCTCATGATTGGGACGGGAGGATTCTTTAACTGCACATCCTTTCTTCCTGGGAATACAGAGTATTGATTTGGACTGCTCCTGGTGTTTCTTGGTTAGAGTATGAGGGCACCATACTAGAGTCAACAAATACTTTGGACCAGGCCAACATCAATACTCCTATTCTTGGTTCAGGCTTTATGGTATTGCGTTAGAATCCTTATGCCCTTAGGGGAAAAGGTCTAACACATGCCACTCCCACTACACACAAATAGGTTTAAATGGTTGGCCTAACTGTTAAGCTCCACTAAGGTAGCTTAACAGATTGCACATCAATTTTGTTTTCCGGTCCCTTTAGCCCCTCTGACCGATTCCAGACTATGTCGATTATTCCCTTGTATTCCCACCACTGAACCCCTTTCTAGTGGTGTTTGTATAGCGTGCCAGTGATTCCTCTTCGCTGGTCATTTTATGCCTGCCCAGGTGCAGTAAAGGATGTGAATGATTGATTTTTTTATTTTTTTTTGTTGGTTGCAGGCTTTGTGGTCCCACAAAGAGCCACATTTATTTTTTTGTTTTTGCTCAGACCCTAGAGCAGTGCAAAATATTAAATGGACAATATTTGTACTCCTTGTGCATCAAGAGCCCAGTCAGGAATGCATTTCATGGTTTTACAATGTATGGTTTGTCTACTGGCCCAGGTTCACACTGCACCCGACTTTAAAGTTGTAACATAAGTCAATGCAAGTGGTCCCAAAGTCGGACCAAAAGTAGGGCAGGAACCTTTTTCTAAGTTGTTGCGATTCAAGTTGCACCGATTAGAACATTTCCATTGCGCAGAATGGTGAACAGATGTTTAAAAAGTTGTTACTCAGTCTAAAGGCACTTATCATCCTCTGTGTGTTTTTAATGGTGCCTCTATTTCATTCAGATGGCTGGATGAGCAGCACGGCTAATTTCTGGCAAGACACTGTTGGTGTTGGAATTTGGTAAGCAATCCATATGTAAACTTTTGTAGTACTAACAATTCCAGGAAATCTATGTACGGGATAAAATGGGTGGGATGTAAGTAAAGGGTTTATTTCATTCGATCTAGCTTAACAAAAGCATTGAGGGAGGGGGGTTCTGTTGGCTTTAAGTGTCTGGTCCATATGCTTCCCTGTTTAGAATTCTCTATTTTCTGAATGCTCATTACTAGCTTTCTGCAGTTCATTTATAGACACCCCTATGGCTGGAATCAGAGTGCATACAGACTATTGTAGCACTGAGCCAATATTGGCATGGGTAGAATTAACCCTTTACACTTTCAATATCCTTTATGGGGAAATGGGAGATTTCCAGGAACTGTTTGGTACAGTGTAGCTACTCCACTTTATTGTGGCCACTATTGTACAATATCAATTTCCATTTATTTGGTTAACGTTTTTCTGAATTTTTGTTATGCATTTGTGATATTTATATTTTATATATGTTTAACTATACATTCATTTGCTACACAATAGATTAAGCACCACTCAATCTATATTCATTTTCAGGTTCTCCTTAATGATACCCTGCATGTCTCCCCTATGCTCCACTGAATGTAAAGCAAAGCACATCACACTGCATTACATTCTTTTGTGGCCTTGATGGCTGGGGAAATTGTCAAAAGGGACCCGGAAGTAAGTCACACGTCCCTTCTAAGTTGTGCGCCCGCTATGCTGGTCTCAGGCCTGCAGATAGGCAAGCTGAGCCCAGTATACTTAGGGTGGGCACATGCGGTTTGTGTGGAGCATTTGGTTGGCAGCCTAAGCACCAGGATGCAATTTCTTTGGCCATGCTGACCTGGCGCCCTGGGGTTCATCGAGCCCTGCCTTAACCACGAGAATACAGAGGCTGCCACTGCTAAAGCCTCCTTTTTGAGAAGGTTTGTTCTGGCTGTCTGGTGATGCTTTGGCCTCAATGCTTTGAGTGTCTCACCTGAAAAATAAGGAATTCAGATATTCACCAACTGCTTGCTTGCTTTCAGACTAACTTTAAAGCCAAATTAGCCAGGCAACAAGTCTATTACTTTCTGTGCTATTCAGTAAACCATTGCAAAGTGGAATTGAAGCAAAAATCTTGAATCTGCTAGTATAGAATTACCTAGGGTATTTTTTAGGATTATAATAAGCATAGGAAACAATGGAGGGTTCTATGATGGGGTTCTCCAGGAAATTTGACTTGCTTAGCTGTCATACTGAAACTTAACCAGGACAAGTATGGAGTGACATGGAACACCTAAAGCCAGGTGTTAAGCATAACAGCAGGTCAAGAATTTTAGGGCAGCAGTGAGCATCTCATGTTTTTAACTTTGTATTTTTAACCTCAAATTTTATCTCTGTTAGACCCATTGACAATGTGATTTTTTTTCCATAACTAGTTGGAAGCCTTGAACACTGCAAGCAAGTTATTGGCTGTGAACACTCCAAGCCAGATGGAATCCCTTCTCATCTCCTGCAGCATTAGTGGATGGTAGGTACCCACCTAAAACACATTAAGGATGATAGTGTAGCTTGGTTTGCTAGGTTTCTCCAGAGTTATGAACTTCTATTGTAACTCATGGCTTGAGTTAGCCACACTTTTGTGGACCCACAAATTCATTTAAGAGGATAGATGATAGTCTAACTTGGTTTGCTAGGTTTTACCAGAGTTATGAGCTTTTATTATAACTCTTGGCTTGGGTTAGCCACACCCTTATGTGGACCCACAAATAATGATGATGAATAGTCAGTTTGGTTTGCTAGGTCTTACCAGAGTTATGAGCTTTTATTATAACTCTTGGCTTGGGTTAGCCACACACTTATGTGGACCCACAAATAATGATGATGATAGTCAACTTGGTTTGCTAGGTCTTTCCAGAGTAATGAGCCTTTATTATAACTCTTGGCTTGGGTTAGCCACACACTTATGTGGACCCACAAATAATGATGATGATAGTCAACTTGGTTTGCTAGGTCTTACCAGAGTTATGAGCTTTTATTATAACTCTTGGCTTGGGTTAGCCACACACTTATGTGGACCCAGAAATAATGATGATGATAGTCAGCTTGGTTTGCTAGGTCTTACCAGAGTTATGAGCTTTTATTATAACTCTTGGCTTGGGTTAGCCACACACTTATGTGGACCCAACAAAAATTTACTAACCTGTTTTTTTAGTCCATAACCTGCTATAAATCACCAGACTGAGTTATGAGCTTTATATCATAACTTTATCATATCCTATCATATCCCTTAGATTTTGGGTCTAAGAGAGAAATTCTTGTTCAGACAGAAGTCTCTGGGAAGAAATGAGCTCCTGGGCTGTGGATTGAGCTTTGTTGTAGCAGTGTTGCGTTGCCCCGCCCTGCTGCTTCAGACTCTGTTAATCCACATTTTGTGCTTACCCTGCAGGTTACCGGTTCCTAGGAGTTCTTTCTGCCATATACAGGGATGGATGGAAGAACGAGGATTTCGCTCTGAAACCTCTTGGGAAAGTCTACAGAGAGCAGATCTGCTCTCTGGAAGTAAAGGGTCTGCTGTTGGATGGTCTGACCTTACCTTTTGTGGGTTATGATTGGGTCTCTGGGCTGGTGAATGGGCTTTTCTGTAGCAGAGGACTTGGAGACTGGGTCAATCTCAGTCCTGGCTGGAATGGGGGGCCAGTGCCCAGTCCTTCAGGAAGGACAGGGCTAGGGGAGATTCTTTCTTTTTGCCCTGTGCTGCAGAACGGCTTGGAAGCCAGTCCAGGGGCTCAATTATGGCTCATGATTGGGACGGGAGGATTCTTTAACTGCACATCCTTTCTTCCTGGGAATACAGAGTATTGATTTGGACTGCTCCTGGTGTTTCTTGGTTAGAGTATGAGGGCACCATACTAGAGTCAACAAATACTTTGGACCAGGCCAACATCAATACTCCTATTCTTGGTTCAGGCTTTATGGTATTGCGTTAGAATCCTTATGCCCTTAGGGGAAAAGTTCTAACACATGCCACTCCCACTACACACAAATAGGTTTAAATGGTTGGCCTAACTGTTAAGCTCCACTAAGGTAGCTTAACAGATTGCACATCAATTTTGTTTTCCGGTCCCTTTAGCCCCACTGACCGATTCCAGAATATGTCGATTATTCCCTTGTATTCCCACCACTGAACCCCTTTCTAGTGGTGTTTGTATAGCGTGCCAGTGATTCCTCTTCGCTGGTCATTTTATGCCTGCCCAGGTGCAGTAAAGGATGTGAATGATTGATTTTTTTATTTTTTTTTGTTGGTTGCAGGCTTTGTGGTCCCACAAAGAGCCACATTTATTTTTTTGTTTTTGCTCAGACCCTAGAGCAGTGCAAAATATTAAATGGGCAATATTTTTACTCCTTGTGCATCAAGAGCCCAGTCAGGAATGCATTTCATGGTTTTACAATGTATGGTTTGTCTACTGGCCCAGGTTCACACTGCACCCGACTTTAAAGTTGTAACATAAGTCAATGCAAGTGGTCCCAAAGTCGGACCAAAAGTAGGGCAGGAACCTTTTTCTAAGTTGTTGCGATTCAAGTTGCACCGATTAGAACATTTCCATTGTGCAGAATGGTGAACAGATGTTTAAAAAGTTGTTACTCAGTCTAAAGGCACTTATCATCCTCTGTGTGTTTTTAATGGTGCCTCTATTTCATTCAGATGGCTGGATGAGCAGCACGGCTAATTTCTGGCAAGACACTGTTGGTGTTGGAATTTGGTAAGCAATCCATATGTAACCTTTTGTAGTACTAACAATTCCAGGAAATCTATGTACGGGATAAAATGGGTGGGATGTAAGTAAAGGGTTTATTTCATTCGATCTAGCTTAACAAAAGCATTGGGGGAGGGGGGTTCTGTTGGCTTTAAGTGTCTGGTCCATATGCTTCCCTGTTTAGAATTCTCTATTTTCTGAATGCTCATTACTAGCTTTCTGCAGTTCATTTATAGACACCCCTACGGCTGGAATCAGAGTGCAATCAGACTATTGTAGCACTGAGCCAATATTGGCATGGGTAGAATTAACCCTTTACACTTTCAATATCCTTTATGGGGAAATGGGAGATTTCCAGGAACTGTTTGGTACAGTGTAGCTACTCCACTTTATTGTGGCCACTATTGTACAATATCAATTTCCATTTATGTGGTTGACGTTTTTCTGAATTTTTGTTATGCATTTGTGATATTTATATTTTATATATGTTTAACTATACACTAATTTGCTACACAATAGATTAAGCACCACTCAATCTATATTCATTTTCAGGTTCTCCTTAATGATACCCTGCATGTCTCCCCTATGCTCCACTGAATGTAAAGCAATGCACATCGCACTGCATTACATTCTTTTGTGGCCTTGATGGCTGGGGAAATTGTCAAAAGGGACCCGGAAGTAAGTCACACGTCCCTTCTAAGTTGTGCGCCCGCTATGCTGGTCTCAGGCCTGCAGATAGGCAAGCTGAGCCCAGGATACTTAGGGTGGGCACATGCGGTTTGTGTGGAGCATTTGGTTGGCAGCCTAAGCACCAGGATGCAATTTCTTTGGCCATGCTGACCTGGCGCCCTGGGGTTCATCGAGCCCTGCCTTAACCACGAGAATACAAAGGCTGCCACTGCTAAAGCCTCCTTTTTGAGAAGGTTTGTTCTGGCTGTCTGGTGATGCTTTGGCCTCAATGCTTTGAGTGTTTCACCTGAAAAATAAGGAATTCAGATATTCACCGACTGCTTGCTTGCTTTCAGACTAACTTTAAAGCCAAATTAGCCAGGCAACAAGTCTATTACTTTCTGTGCTATTCAGTAAACCATTGCAAAGTGGAATTGAAGCAAAAATCTTGAATCTGCTAGTATAGAATTACCTAGGGTATTTTTTAGGACTATAATAAGCATAGGAAACAATGGAGGGTTCTATGATGGGGTTCTCCAGGAAATTTGACTTGCTTAGCTGTCATACTGAAACTTAACCAGGACAAGTATGGAGTGACATGGAACACCTAAAGCCAGGTGTTAAGAATAACAGCAGGTCAAGAATTTTAGGGCAGCAGTGAGCATCTCATGTTTTTAACTTTGTATTTTTAACCTCAAATTTTATCTCTGTTAGACCCATTGACAATGTGATTTTTTTTCCATAACTAGTTGGAAGCCTTGACCACTGCAAGCAAGTTATAGGCTGTGAACACTCCAAGCCAGATGGAATCCCTTCTCATCTCCTGCAGCATTAGTGGATGGTAGGTACCCACCTAAAACACATTAAGGATGATAGTGTAGCTTGGTTTGCTAGGTTTCACCAGAGTTATGAACTTCTATTGTAACTCATGGCTTGAGTTAGCCACACTTTTGTGGACCCACAAATTCATTTAAGAGGATAGATGATAGTCTAACTTGGTTTGCTAGGTTTTACCAGAGTTATGAGCTTTTATTATAACTCTTGGCTTGGGTTAGCCACACCCTTATGTGGACCCACAAATAATGATGATGAATAGTCAGTTTGGTTTGCTAGGTCTTACCAGAGTTATGAGCTTTTATTATAACTCTTGGCTTGGGTTAGCCACACACTTATGTGGACCCACAAATAATGATGATGATAGTCAACTTGGTTTGCTAGGTCTTTCCAGAGTAATGAGCCTTTATTATAACTCTTGGCTTGGGTTAGCCACACACTTATGTGGACCCACAAATAATGATGATGATAGTCAACTTGGTTTGCTAGGTCTTTCCAGAGTAATGAGCCTTTATTATAACTCTTGGCTTGGGTTAGCCACACACTTATGTGGACCCAGAAATAATGATGATGATAGTCAGCTTGGTTTGCTAGGTCTTACCAGAGTTATGAGCTTTTATTATAACTCTTGGCTTGGGTTAGCCACACACTTATGTGGACCCAACAAAAATTTACTAACCTGTTTTTTTAGTCCATAACCTGCTATAAATCACCAGACTGAGTTATGAGCTTTATATCATAACTTTATCATATCCTATCATATCCCTTAGATTTTGGGTCTAAGAGAGAAATTCTTGTTCAGACAGAAGTCTCTGGGAAGAAAAGGGCTCCTAGCTTGTGGATTTGTAGCAGGGCGGGGCACTGCAACACTGCTACTTGAGACTCCGTTGGCCGATTTAATCCACATTTTGTGCTTCCCAGCAGGTTACCGGTTCCTAGGAGTTCTTTCTGCCATATACAGGGATGGATGGAAGAACGAGGATTTCGCTCTGAAACCTCTTGGGAAAGTCTACAGAGAGCAGATCTGCTCTCTGGAAGTAAAGGGTCTGCTGTTGGATGGTCTGACCTTACCTTTTGTGGGTTATGATTGGGTCTCTGGGCTGGTGAATGGGCTTTTCTGTAGCAGAGGACTTGGAGACTGGGTCAATCTCAGTCCTGGCTGGAATGGGGGGCCAGTGCCCAGTCCTTCAGGAAGGACAGGGCTAGGGGAGATTCTTTCTTTTTGCCCTGTGCTGCAGAACGGCTTGGAAGCCAGTCCAGGGGCTCAATTATGGCTCATGATTGGGACGGGAGGATTCTTTAACTGCACATCCTTTCTTCCTGGGAATACAGAGTATTGATTTGGACTGCTCCTGGTGTTTCTTGGTTAGAGTATGAGGGCACCATACTAGAGTCAACAAATACTTTGGACCAGGCCAACATCAATACTCCTATTCTTGGTTCAGGCTTTATGGTATTGCGTTAGAATCCTTATGCCCTTAGGGGAAAAGGTCTAACACATGCCACTCCCACTACACACAAATAGGTTTAAATGGTTGGCCTAACTGTTAAGCTCCACTAAGGTAGCTTAACAGATTGCACATCAATTTTGTTTTCCGGTCCCTTTAGCCCCTCTGACCGATTCCAGACTATGTCGATTATTCCCTTGTATTCCCACCACTGAACCCCTTTCTAGTGGTGTTTGTATAGCGTGCCAGTGATTCCTCTTCGCTGGTCATTTTATGCCTGCCCAGGTGCAGTAAAGGATGTGAATGATTGATTTTTTTATTTTTTTTTGTTGGTTGCAGGCTTTGTGGTCCCACAAAGAGCCACATTTATTTTTTTGTTTTTGCTCAGACCCTAGAGCAGTGCAAAATATTAAATGGACAATATTTGTACTCCTTGTGCATCAAGAGCCCAGTCAGGAATGCATTTCATGGTTTTACAATGTATGGTTTGTCTACTGGCCCAGGTTCACACTGCACCCGACTTTAAAGTTGTAACATAAGTCAATGCAAGTGGTCCCAAAGTCGGACCAAAAGTAGGGCAGGAACCTTTTTCTAAGTTGTTGCGATTCAAGTTGCACCGATTAGAACATTTCCATTGCGCAGAATGGTGAACAGATGTTTAAAAAGTTGTTACTCAGTCTAAAGGCACTTATCATCCTCTGTGTGTTTTTAATGGTGCCTCTATTTCATTCAGATGGCTGGATGAGCAGCACGGCTAATTTCTGGCAAGACACTGTTGGTGTTGGAATTTGGTAAGCAATCCATATGTAAACTTTTGTAGTACTAACAATTCCAGGAAATCTATGTACGGGATAAAATGGGTGGGATGTAAGTAAAGGGTTTATTTCATTCGATCTAGCTTAACAAAAGCATTGAGGGAGGGGGGTTCTGTTGGCTTTAAGTGTCTGGTCCATATGCTTCCCTGTTTAGAATTCTCTATTTTCTGAATGCTCATTACTAGCTTTCTGCAGTTCATTTATAGACACCCCTATGGCTGGAATCAGAGTGCATACAGACTATTGTAGCACTGAGCCAATATTGGCATGGGTAGAATTAACCCTTTACACTTTCAATATCCTTTATGGGGAAATGGGAGATTTCCAGGAACTGTTTGGTACAGTGTAGCTACTCCACTTTATTGTGGCCACTATTGTACAATATCAATTTCCATTTATTTGGTTAACGTTTTTCTGAATTTTTGTTATGCATTTGTGATATTTATATTTTATATATGTTTAACTATACATTCATTTGCTACACAATAGATTAAGCACCACTCAATCTATATTCATTTTCAGGTTCTCCTTAATGATACCCTGCATGTCTCCCCTATGCTCCACTGAATGTAAAGCAAAGCACATCACACTGCATTACATTCTTTTGTGGCCTTGATGGCTGGGGAAATTGTCAAAAGGGACCCGGAAGTAAGTCACACGTCCCTTCTAAGTTGTGCGCCCGCTATGCTGGTCTCAGGCCTGCAGATAGGCAAGCTGAGCCCAGTATACTTAGGGTGGGCACATGCGGTTTGTGTGGAGCATTTGGTTGGCAGCCTAAGCACCAGGATGCAATTTCTTTGGCCATGCTGACCTGGCGCCCTGGGGTTCATCGAGCCCTGCCTTAACCACGAGAATACAGAGGCTGCCACTGCTAAAGCCTCCTTTTTGAGAAGGTTTGTTTTGGCTGTCTGGTGATGCTTTGGCCTCAATGCTTTGAGTGTCTCACCTGAAAAATAAGGAATTCAGATATTCACCAACTGCTTGCTTGCTTTCAGACTAACTTTAAAGCCAAATTAGCCAGGCAACAAGTCTATTACTTTCTGTGCTATTCAGTAAACCATTGCAAAGTGGAATTGAAGCAAAAATCTTGAATCTGCTAGTATAGAATTACCTAGGGTATTTTTTAGGATTATAATAAGCATAGGAAACAATGGAGGGTTCTATGATGGGGTTCTCCAGGAAATTTGACTTGCTTAGCTGTCATACTGAAACTTAACCAGGACAAGTATGGAGTGACATGGAACACCTAAAGCCAGGTGTTAAGCATAACAGCAGGTCAAGAATTTTAGGGCAGCAGTGAGCATCTCATGTTTTTAACTTTGTATTTTTAACCTCAAATTTTATCTCTGTTAGACCCATTGACAATGTGATTTTTTTTCCATAACTAGTTGGAAGCCTTGAACACTGCAAGCAAGTTATTGGCTGTGAACACTCCAAGCCAGATGGAATCCCTTCTCATCTCCTGCAGCATTAGTGGATGGTAGGTACCCACCTAAAACACATTAAGGATGATAGTGTAGCTTGGTTTGCTAGGTTTCTCCAGAGTTATGAACTTCTATTGTAACTCATGGCTTGAGTTAGCCACACTTTTGTGGACCCACAAATTCATTTAAGAGGATAGATGATAGTCTAACTTGGTTTGCTAGGTTTTACCAGAGTTATGAGCTTTTATTATAACTCTTGGCTTGGGTTAGCCACACCCTTATGTGGACCCACAAATAATGATGATGAATAGTCAGTTTGGTTTGCTAGGTCTTACCAGAGTTATGAGCTTTTATTATAACTCTTGGCTTGGGTTAGCCACACACTTATGTGGACCCACAAATAATGATGATGATAGTCAACTTGGTTTGCTAGGTCTTTCCAGAGTAATGAGCCTTTATTATAACTCTTGGCTTGGGTTAGCCACACACTTATGTGGACCCACAAATAATGATGATGATAGTCAACTTGGTTTGCTAGGTCTTACCAGAGTTATGAGCTTTTATTATAACTCTTGGCTTGGGTTAGCCACACACTTATGTGGACCCAGAAATAATGATGATGATAGTCAGCTTGGTTTGCTAGGTCTTACCAGAGTTATGAGCTTTTATTATAACTCTTGGCTTGGGTTAGCCACACACTTATGTGGACCCAACAAAAATTTACTAACCTGTTTTTTTAGTCCATAACCTGCTATAAATCACCAGACTGAGTTATGAGCTTTATATCATAACTTTATCATATCCTATCATATCCCTTAGATTTTGGGTCTAAGAGAGAAATTCTTGTTCAGACAGAAGTCTCTGGGAAGAAATGAGCTCCTGGGCTGTGGATTGAGCTTTGTTGTAGCAGTGTTGCGTTGCCCCGCCCTGCTGCTTCAGACTCTGTTAATCCACATTTTGTGCTTACCCTGCAGGTTACCGGTTCCTAGGAGTTCTTTCTGCCATATACAGGGATGGATGGAAGAACGAGGATTTCGCTCTGAAACCTCTTGGGAAAGTCTACAGAGAGCAGATCTGCTCTCTGGAAGTAAAGGGTCTGCTGTTGGATGGTCTGACCTTACCTTTTGTGGGTTATGATTGGGTCTCTGGGCTGGTGAATGGGCTTTTCTGTAGCAGAGGACTTGGAGACTGGGTCAATCTCAGTCCTGGCTGGAATGGGGGGCCAGTGCCCAGTCCTTCAGGAAGGACAGGGCTAGGGGAGATTCTTTCTTTTTGCCCTGTGCTGCAGAACGGCTTGGAAGCCAGTCCAGGGGCTCAATTATGGCTCATGATTGGGACGGGAGGATTCTTTAACTGCACATCCTTTCTTCCTGGGAATACAGAGTATTGATTTGGACTGCTCCTGGTGTTTCTTGGTTAGAGTATGAGGGCACCATACTAGAGTCAACAAATACTTTGGACCAGGCCAACATCAATACTCCTATTCTTGGTTCAGGCTTTATGGTATTGCGTTAGAATCCTTATGCCCTTAGGGGAAAAGTTCTAACACATGCCACTCCCACTACACACAAATAGGTTTAAATGGTTGGCCTAACTGTTAAGCTCCACTAAGGTAGCTTAACAGATTGCACATCAATTTTGTTTTCCGGTCCCTTTAGCCCCACTGACCGATTCCAGAATATGTCGATTATTCCCTTGTATTCCCACCACTGAACCCCTTTCTAGTGGTGTTTGTATAGCGTGCCAGTGATTCCTCTTCGCTGGTCATTTTATGCCTGCCCAGGTGCAGTAAAGGATGTGAATGATTGATTTTTTTATTTTTTTTTGTTGGTTGCAGGCTTTGTGGTCCCACAAAGAGCCACATTTATTTTTTTGTTTTTGCTCAGACCCTAGAGCAGTGCAAAATATTAAATGGGCAATATTTTTACTCCTTGTGCATCAAGAGCCCAGTCAGGAATGCATTTCATGGTTTTACAATGTATGGTTTGTCTACTGGCCCAGGTTCACACTGCACCCGACTTTAAAGTTGTAACATAAGTCAATGCAAGTGGTCCCAAAGTCGGACCAAAAGTAGGGCAGGAACCTTTTTCTAAGTTGTTGCGATTCAAGTTGCACCGATTAGAACATTTCCATTGTGCAGAATGGTGAACAGATGTTTAAAAAGTTGTTACTCAGTCTAAAGGCACTTATCATCCTCTGTGTGTTTTTAATGGTGCCTCTATTTCATTCAGATGGCTGGATGAGCAGCACGGCTAATTTCTGGCAAGACACTGTTGGTGTTGGAATTTGGTAAGCAATCCATATGTAACCTTTTGTAGTACTAACAATTCCAGGAAATCTATGTACGGGATAAAATGGGTGGGATGTAAGTAAAGGGTTTATTTCATTCGATCTAGCTTAACAAAAGCATTGGGGGAGGGGGGTTCTGTTGGCTTTAAGTGTCTGGTCCATATGCTTCCCTGTTTAGAATTCTCTATTTTCTGAATGCTCATTACTAGCTTTCTGCAGTTCATTTATAGACACCCCTACGGCTGGAATCAGAGTGCAATCAGACTATTGTAGCACTGAGCCAATATTGGCATGGGTAGAATTAACCCTTTACACTTTCAATATCCTTTATGGGGAAATGGGAGATTTCCAGGAACTGTTTGGTACAGTGTAGCAACTCCACTTTATTGTGGCCACTATTGTACAATATCAATTTCCATTTATGTGGTTGACGTTTTTCTGAATTTTTGTTATGCATTTGTGATATTTATATTTTATATATGTTTAACTATACACTAATTTGCTACACAATAGATTAAGCACCACTCAATCTATATTCATTTTCAGGTTCTCCTTAATGATACCCTGCATGTCTCCCCTATGCTCCACTGAATGTAAAGCAATGCACATCGCACTGCATTACATTCTTTTGTGGCCTTGATGGCTGGGGAAATTGTCAAAAGGGACCCGGAAGTAAGTCACACGTCCCTTCTAAGTTGTGCGCCCGCTATGCTGGTCTCAGGCCTGCAGATAGGCAAGCTGAGCCCAGGATACTTAGGGTGGGCACATGCGGTTTGTGTGGAGCATTTGGTTGGCAGCCTAAGCACCAGGATGCAATTTCTTTGGCCATGCTGACCTGGCGCCCTGGGGTTCATCGAGCCCTGCCTTAACCACGAGAATACAAAGGCTGCCACTGCTAAAGCCTCCTTTTTGAGAAGGTTTGTTCTGGCTGTCTGGTGATGCTTTGGCCTCAATGCTTTGAGTGTTTCACCTGAAAAATAAGGAATTCAGATATTCACCGATTGCTTGCTTGCTTTCAGACTAACTTTAAAGCCAAATTAGCCAGGCAACAAGTCTATTACTTTCTGTGCTATTCAGTAAACCATTGCAAAGTGGAATTGAAGCAAAAATCTTGAATCTGCTAGTATAGAATTACCTAGGGTATTTTTTAGGACTATAATAAGCATAGGAAACAATGGAGGGTTCTATGATGGGGTTCTCCAGGAAATTTGACTTGCTTAGCTGTCATACTGAAACTTAACCAGGACAAGTATGGAGTGACATGGAACACCTAAAGCCAGGTGTTAAGAATAACAGCAGGTCAAGAATTTTAGGGCAGCAGTGAGCATCTCATGTTTTTAACTTTGTATTTTTAACCTCACATTTTATCTCTGTTAGACCCATTGACAATGTGATTTTTTTTCCATAACTAGTTGGAAGCCTTGACCACTGCAAGCAAGTTATAGGCTGTGAACACTCCAAGCCAGATGGAATCCCTTCTCATCTCCTGCAGCATTAGTGGATGGTAGGTACCCACCTAAAACACATTAAGGATGATAGTGTAGCTTGGTTTGCTAGGTTTCACCAGAGTTATGAACTTCTATTGTAACTCATGGCTTGAGTTAGCCACACTTTTGTGGACCCACAAATTCATTTAAGAGGATAGATGATAGTCTAACTTGGTTTGCTAGGTTTTACCAGAGTTATGAGCTTTTATTATAACTCTTGGCTTGGGTTAGCCACACCCTTATGTGGACCCACAAATAATGATGATGAATAGTCAGTTTGGTTTGCTAGGTCTTACCAGAGTTATGAGCTTTTATTATAACTCTTGGCTTGGGTTAGCCACACACTTATGTGGACCCACAAATAATGATGATGATAGTCAACTTGGTTTGCTAGGTCTTTCCAGAGTAATGAGCCTTTATTATAACTCTTGGCTTGGGTTAGCCACACACTTATGTGGACCCACAAATAATGATGATGATAGTCAACTTGGTTTGCTAGGTCTTTCCAGAGTAATGAGCCTTTATTATAACTCTTGGCTTGGGTTAGCCACACACTTATGTGGACCCAGAAATAATGATGATGATAGTCAGCTTGGTTTGCTAGGTCTTACCAGAGTTATGAGCTTTTATTATAACTCTTGGCTTGGGTTAGCCACACACTTATGTGGACCCAACAAAAATTTACTAACCTGTTTTTTTAGTCCATAACCTGCTATAAATCACCAGACTGAGTTATGAGCTTTATATCATAACTTTATCATATCCTATCATATCCCTTAGATTTTGGGTCTAAGAGAGAAATTCTTGTTCAGACAGAAGTCTCTGGGAAGAAAAGGGCTCCTAGCTTGTGGATTTGTAGCAGGGCGGGGCACTGCAACACTGCTACTTGAGACTCCGTTGGCCGATTTAATCCACATTTTGTGCTTCCCAGCAGGTTACCGGTTCCTAGGAGTTCTTTCTGCCATATACAGGGATGGATGGAAGAACGAGGATTTCGCTCTGAAACCTCTTGGGAAAGTCTACAGAGAGCAGATCTGCTCTCTGGAAGTAAAGGGTCTGCTGTTGGATGGTCTGACCTTACCTTTTGTGGGTTATGATTGGGTCTCTGGGCTGGTGAATGGGCTTTTCTGTAGCAGAGGACTTGGAGACTGGGTCAATCTCAGTCCTGGCTGGAATGGGGGGCCAGTGCCCAGTCCTTCAGGAAGGACAGGGCTAGGGGAGATTCTTTCTTTTTGCCCTGTGCTGCAGAACGGCTTGGAAGCCAGTCCAGGGGCTCAATTATGGCTCATGATTGGGACGGGAGGATTCTTTAACTGCACATCCTTTCTTCCTGGGAATACAGAGTATTGATTTGGACTGCTCCTGGTGTTTCTTGGTTAGAGTATGAGGGCACCATACTAGAGTCAACAAATACTTTGGACCAGGCCAACATCAATACTCCTATTCTTGGTTCAGGCTTTATGGTATTGCGTTAGAATCCTTATGCCCTTAGGGGAAAAGGTCTAACACATGCCACTCCCACTACACACAAATAGGTTTAAATGGTTGGCCTAACTGTTAAGCTCCACTAAGGTAGCTTAACAGATTGCACATCAATTTTGTTTTCCGGTCCCTTTAGCCCCTCTGACCGATTCCAGACTATGTCGATTATTCCCTTGTATTCCCACCACTGAACCCCTTTCTAGTGGTGTTTGTATAGCGTGCCAGTGATTCCTCTTCGCTGGTCATTTTATGCCTGCCCAGGTGCAGTAAAGGATGTGAATGATTGATTTTTTTATTTTTTTTTGTTGGTTGCAGGCTTTGTGGTCCCACAAAGAGCCACATTTATTTTTTTGTTTTTGCTCAGACCCTAGAGCAGTGCAAAATATTAAATGGACAATATTTGTACTCCTTGTGCATCAAGAGCCCAGTCAGGAATGCATTTCATGGTTTTACAATGTATGGTTTGTCTACTGGCCCAGGTTCACACTGCACCCGACTTTAAAGTTGTAACATAAGTCAATGCAAGTGGTCCCAAAGTCGGACCAAAAGTAGGGCAGGAACCTTTTTCTAAGTTGTTGCGATTCAAGTTGCACCGATTAGAACATTTCCATTGCGCAGAATGGTGAACAGATGTTTAAAAAGTTGTTACTCAGTCTAAAGGCACTTATCATTCTCTGTGTGTTTTTAATGGTGCCTCTATTTCATTCAGATGGCTGGATGAGCAGCACGGCTAATTTCTGGCAAGACACTGATGGTGTTGGAATTTGGTAAGCATCCATATGTAACCATTTGTAGTAATAACAATTGCAGGAAATCTATGTATGGGGTACAATGGGATGTAAGTGTACAATGGGATGTAAGTGAAGGGTTTTTTCATTTGATCTAGCTTAACAAATGCATTGGGGGGGGGGTGTTCTGTTGGCTTCAAAAGTCTGGTCCATATGTTCTACCATCTTGTTACTAGCTTTCTGCTGTCCCCTATGGCTGGAACCAGAGTGCATACAGACTATTGTAGCAATGAGCCAATATTGGCACGGGTATAATTAACTATTTACACTTTCATTATCCTTTTATAGGGTAATGGAGATTTCCAGGAATTGTTTGGTACAGTGTATATTCAGACCACAAAGAGCATGTAGGTATTTTTAAGAAGGTAAGTGCTTTCAATTTTTGTTTTAAATATTAACTTTATGTTAAATGTAGGTATGCTACGTTAATTTCAACATTTAACGAATATAAAAAGTAGGTGTAATATGAATATGACTGGAAATACACTTTAAAGGCGATGCTTAGAAATGTCTTGTCTCTAACCCTATATCTTTACTCTTTTAGCTGCTGCCTCCATTCTGCTCACCTATACTGGCAGTGTTCTTATGCAAGCAAAGTAAAGGTGAACTCCGGTCATCCCAAGGACGTCGTCTTCATCACTTGGCCCGATTTTTGTTTTTGTTTTTTTGTGATTAATTAGGCAGTAGCCTTTCTGATTGCTTAAAGAGTCAGCCTCTTAACATTGTAAAATAAACTATTGTACAGAATTTGTAAAGAATAAATGTTGACATGATTATTAAAAATAAGCAGTCTTTCCATCTTTTACTTTGTATTTTAACTAGATGGTGATGGGCAGTGCGCTTGCACTTAGTTTAAATGGTAATTCAGGCTGTTTTTTTTTTAATCTTAATCCAGTTTAAATGGTAATTCAGGCTGTTTTTTTTTTAATCTTAATCCATTTTATGTATTAAGATAAAAAGCCTTCTGTGTGCAGCAATCCCCCTAATGCTTACCTAAGCCCCCTCTCTACCCAGTGATGGGTGCTTCTGGGACTCTCTCCTGATAGGCTTAGATGCAGCAGCGGTGCCATTGGCTCCCACTGTTACTCAGCCAATCAGGGGAGAGGGGCCGAACGGCAGCTTCATGTGAATGGACACAGGGAGCTGCAGCTTAGCTTGGGTGTCAAAATGAATGAGGGGCCAAAAACTATAGCCAGGGACCCGAGAGGAGGATCCTGGCTGCCCTGTGCAAAACCACAATATATTTTGTTTGTGTGTGTTTTTTTTTTCATTAAAATAACATGATTAACTTCTGAATGTACAACTTTAACATAAAAAAGTTTTACTGGTACAGAACAAGCACATGCACCTAATAAAAAATGTTATTCCAGCTTTGTTTAAAATTCAAAATGCATTGCTTGATCTTAAATTTATATCAACTACCCTGCAGCATAACATACCATACACAACATTGGCTTTGTATTTGACCACAATTAGGCCTTGTGTCACCTTAAAGTTGTTTCTCAATTAGCCAGACTAGTTGAGGAAAATGCAGGCAGGTAGGGAAGCGATGCATACTATAATCATAGAATCCATTTGCAACAAGATTACATATAACCTTATAACTCCTGAATGTTCATTGGTTACCTCCCACCTGGTCAATGCACACGTGCCTGGGCAGGACGGGCATCATTCTAAAAGGACACACCAGTGCATCCTTTGTGTCAATGTGCAGTGAGATCAGTTCTGCGGACACAGATTGCAGATCCCCGGTGTACTGGCACACTGACTGGCTTTGAAATGTGATTGCTGTCTGTGCTCTGATATCACTGTGCCACCATCTGTCTGATCACTGCCACAGCAGTACAAAACCGGTACTGCCAGTCACTATCCCTAATCACTGCCACATCAGTGTCTTGATTGCTGTCACACTAGTCTCCAATGTCTTCAGACCAGTGTATGCCAGAAACAGTATTCATATCACAACCAGTGCAGTGTTTGTCTTTGCCTGTTTATCAGCCACACTTCTGCCTGGACTGACCTATCTGCACATCCTGCTGACTACATTATTGTGAGATGCCAATCCTAGCCATTCCCTGCAACCTGCATGCCTGGAACCACAGGAGCTCTACCTTTCTCCAGCCTCCTGTGCTTCTGGCCAGTGAACATGGCATTCTTGGGGGCAGCCATGTACCAGTAGGCTAAGCTTGCTAGACTTGTAGGAACTGTGACACTACACTACATTCCCTGACCATTACAGTATATTTGGTTGATTTGTAATACACAAGATGCAATATCTGGTCCATAATCCATAATGAGTATCACACGTGGTATCCTCATACTCAGGAGTAGCAGAATCTGTGTTAGGTTGTAATTCTAAGCAGGGCTGCTTATATGCAGTACAGCCAGCTCTCATGTACTGGGCCCCAGGCACCATCAGTTCAAAAAGGTGTGGGGGGGGGGGAGGCACCTGCTGAGCAAGAGGGCAGGTTGTACTGTATTATTGCAGCCCCTGTTCCTCTTCTGCCATCCCCTGCAGTGCTGCCAGCTTCTCTTCCTCTGGCTGCACTTCAGGAGGATTGGGCCAAGCACATGTGCCCCTTTCCCCTGCAGCCCTGCCGGCTTCTCTCTTCTCCTGCCGACACAAAGAGAGATGTTCCAGGATAGAGATTGGGAGGGGCTAGTAAATGTTATTTCCTGGCCCCTTCCATTCCTGAGTTAACAGTGAGCGATCGGTACCACTCCTGTGTCCATTCCTCAATGAAGCATGGTAAACCGTGTTTACTATGCTTCAGTTTGAATGAGCAGGAAGCCTCAGAGCATTTCCTATTCATTGATCTGTGCTGGTGAGGCTGCAAAGAAAGAGACTGATAAATCTGTCCTTAGTCACTTTCAGCCGGGAATGGGGGGCCCTGTCAGGTAGGCTGTATGGGGCCCAGTGATTTAGAACAGCAGCCCTGATTCTAAGCATGCTTATGAGAAATATCTTGCTTTACTAAACAAAAAAAGATGGGCTGTAGATCACTTGTGTGTATGTAGCAGGATTTCCAGCCATTTTGCTGGATATGGGTCCGCCTGGGTTACTGCTAGCAGCACATTTAAGAATGTTCTCCAAGTGTGAGCACTGAGACAATGACCAGTCCAGTATCTTTGGGTTTTTGCATTTATTGAGAACTTGGATAGGAGAAGGGATGAGTCGGATACTCTTCTGGCTCAACTATGCACAAATTGCCGGGGATAACTGAGAAATGCCTGTTGGCACTGACTTAAAGCTGGCTGGATGCTGGTTGACGCTGGTTAATGCTGGCTTGCTGCCTGTTAACGCTGAACTGACTTCTGAATACTTCCTTGTGTCTCAAAGTCATCTTGTGGGGAAAAAAAGAACATTGATTTAATTTGTGTATGGTGTCTCATGATCTTGTCCGTAAGGCCCCTTTCACACTTGTGCGACTTGTCATGCGATTTGGGACTGCAAAATCGCATGACAAGTCGTTCTCCATTATTTCCAATGAGCCCCATTCATTTCTGTGCGACCTGAAGTCGCACCGACTTCAAAGTAGTCACTGCACTACTTTTGGCATGATTTTGGTGCGTTTTGAGGAAAAGACATTATAAGCCCAGTCAAACTCACATCAAAATCGCGGCAAAAAGTTGCGGCCAAATTGTGGTAAAAGTGGGAGACTTTGAAGTCGCACAAGTGTGAAAGGGGCCTTAAAGTAACACAGTGCTGAATCGCAAAAAACATGGCCTGGTCATTAACCGCTTGCCGACCGCCGCATGACTATTTACTGCGGTGGTCAGCCCCTCACAGGCAAAGCGACGTAGGTCTACGTCGCTAGTCTGTGAGGCTCTAGGGAGTGAGCGCACCCCGCCGGAGGCACGCTCCCGCGTGGTTCACGGCCCCCCATGCGCGTGTGCCCGGCGAACCCGATGTCCGCCGGGCACTCGCGATCGTCCGTTACATCGGAAGAAAGGCAGGCGGCTAATGTAAACAAAGCCGCCTGTCATTCTTCCCTGTGTAAGAATGAAGATCACACGGTTCTACTATGTAGGACCGTTGATCTCTGCTCTTACACTAGTAGCCACAGCTAATCACAGTTAGAAACACGCCCCTAGGGACACACTTAACCCCTCCCTCTCCAATAGAGTTAACTCCTTCACTGCCAGTGTAATTTTTGCAGTAACAGTGCATATGTATAGCACTGATTACTGCAGTAATATCACAGGTAACCCCAAAAGTGTCAAAAATGTCAGTCAAGGGTCCGATCTGTCCACTGCAATGTCGCAGTTCCGCAAAAAAAATCGCAGATCGCCGCCATTACTCGTTAAAAAAAAAAACAACAAAAATAAAAAAAAATGTTCCCTTAGTTAGTAAACGCAATAACTTTTGCGCAAACCAATCAAAATACGCTTTTTATGATTTTTCTTACCAAACAAACGATCAACTTTTTTTTTCCTGTTTTAACCTTTTCTGAAAATGTCTGCAAATTCCAACACTGTACTGAAATAAAATTGATGTTCTTTTTTTTCCCACACATAGAGCTTTCTTTTGATGGTATTTGATCACCTGTGGGATTTTTTTTCGCGCTATAATGAAAAAAAAATAGGGGGCCGGACTGCGGTCCAGGGGGCGGACTGAAAAGATAGGGTGCCATTCTGTGACCCGGGGGCCAGATTGAAAAGATAGGGGGCCGGACGGCGGCCCGAAAAGATAGGGGGCCCGGACGGCGGCCCGGGGCCAGATTGAAAAGATAGGGGGCCGGACTGAAAAGATAGGGGGCCGGACTGCGGCCCCGAAAAGATAGGGGGCTGGACTGCGGTCCAGGGGCCGGACTGAAAAGATAGGGGGCCTGACTGCGGCCCGGGGACCGGACAGAAAAGATACGGCGCCGGACTGCGGTCCAGGGACCGGACCAAAAAGATAGGGGGCCGGACCGAAAAGATAGAGGGCCGGACCGAAAAGATAGGGGGCCGGATTGCGGGCTGAAAAGATAGGGGGCCGGACTACGGCCCGGGGGCCAGACTGAAAGTATAGGGGGCCGGACTGCGGCCCGGGGGCTGGACCAAAAAGATAGGGGGCCGGACCTGAACAGATAGGGGTCCACACTATGGTTAGGGTCACAAATGTTAGTTATCACCAAAATAGAAATTGAAGGAAACAATTCTATAAAGGGGGCCGGACTGCGACCCAGGGCCAGATTGAAAAGATAGGGGGCCGGACTATGGCCCGAAAAGATAGGGGGCCGGACTGCGGCCCGGGGGCCAGATTGAAAAGATAGGGGGCCGGACTGCGGCCAAGGGGCCAGACTGAAAAAATAGGGGGCCGGACCAAAAAGATAGGGGGCTGGACTGCGGTCCGAAAAGATAGGGGGCCGGACATACGGCCTGGGGGCCAGATTGAAAAGATAGGGGGCCAAACCAAAAATAAAGAGGGCCGGACTATGGCTTGTAGGCCAGACTGAAAATATAGGGGGCCGGACTGTGGCTCCGGGGCCAGACAGAAAATATAGGGGGCCGGACTGCAAACCAGGGGCCGGACCGAAAAGATAGGGGGCCGGACCGAAAAGATAGGGGGCCAGATTGCGGGCCGAAAACATAGGGGGCCGGACTACGGCCCGGGGGCCAGATTGAAAAGATAGGGGGCCGGACTGCGGCCCGGGGGCCAGATTGAAAAGATAGGGGGCCGGACTGCGGCCCGAAAAGATAGAGGGCCGGACTGTGGCTCCGGGGCCAGACTGAAAATATAGGGGGCCGGACTGCGGCTCGGGGGCTGGACCTGAACAGATAGGGGGCCGGACCTGAACAGATAGGGGTCCACACTATGGTTAGGGTCACAAATGTTAGTTATCACCAAAATAGAAATTGAAGGAAACAATTCTAAACATCCGCAACCCGATCTACTTTTTTTCCTGTTTTAACCTTTTCTGAAAATGTCTGCAAATTCCAACTAATACCCACTAGAGGGCGCTCAGACATCAGATTATAGTATAGAACACAGAATGTCTGTTATACAATGCAACCTATGAATTGGATAAAACAATATTCTTTTAAAAGTAGCAAGCAATCCAATAAAATTATCATTTAACCAGTTCTGGACCGGAAGGAATTGCGCCCTTAATGACCGGGTCATTTTTTGCAATTTAGCACTGAGTTACTTTAACGGGCGCCGTCGTGCAACAATGTACTGAAATAAAATTGATATTCTTTTTTTCCCACATATAGAGCTTTCTTTTGATGGTATTTGATCACCTGTGGGATTTTAATTTTTTGCACTATAAAGAAAAAAGATAGGGGGCCAGACCGAAAAGAAAGAGGGCTGGACTGCGCTCCAGGGGGCCAGACCAAAAATATAGGGGGCTGGACTGAAAACCAGGGGCTGGACCAAAAAGATAGGGGGCCGGACTGTTGCCGGGGGGCCGGACTGAAAAGATAGGGGGCCGGACTACGGCCTGAAAAGATAGGGGGCCGGACTGCGACCCGGGGGACAGATTGAAAAGATAGGGGACCGGACTGCGGCCCGAAAAGATAGGGGGCCAGACTGCGGCCCGAGGGCCAGATTGAAAAGATAGGGGGCCGGACTGCGGCCCAGGGGCCAGACTGAAAAGATAGGGGGCCGGACCGAGAAGATAGGGGGCCGGACTGCGGTCCGGGGGCTGGACAGAAAAGATAGGGGACTGGACTGCGGCCCGAAAAGTTAGGGGGCCGGATTGCGGTCCAGGGGCCGGACTGAAAAGATAGGGGGCCTGACTGCGGCCCGGGGACCGGACAGAGAAGATACGGGGCCGGACTGCGTTCCAGGGACCGGACCGAAAAGATAGAGGGCCGGACTGCGGCCCGGGGGAGGGATTGAAAAGATAGGGGGCCGGACTGCGGTCCAGGGGCAGACTGAAAAGATAGGGGGCTGGACTTTTTTTCCTGTTTTACCCTTTTCTGAAAATGTCTGCAAATTCCAACTAATACCCACTAGAGGGCGCTCAGACATCAGATTATAGTATAGAACACAGGATGTCTGTTATACAATGCAACCTATAAATTGGATAAAACAATATTCCTTTAAAAGTAGCAAACAGTACAATAAAATTATCGTTTAACCAGTTCTGGACCGGAAGGATTTGCCCCCTTAATGACCAGGTCATTTTTTTGCGATTTAGCACTGCGTTACTTTAACGGGCGTGGTCGTGCGACACTGTACTGAAATAAAATTGATGTTCTTTTTTTTCCCCACACATAGAGCTTTATTTTGATGGTATTTGATCACCTGTGGGATTTTTTTTTTTGCGCTATAATGAAAAAAAAATAGGGGGCCGGACTGCGGTCCAGGGGCCAGATTGAAAAGATAGGGGGCCAAACTGCGGCCCGGGGGCCAGACCAAAAATATAGGGGGCCGGACTGCAAACCAGGGGCCGGACCGAAAAGATAGGGGGCCGGACCAAAAATATAGGGGGCTGGACTGCGGCCCAAAAAGATAGGGGGCCAGACATACGGCCCGGGGGCCAGATTGAAAAGATAGGGGGCCGGATTGCGGCCCAGGGGCCAGACCAAAAATATAGAGGGCCGGCCTGTGGCTCGGGGGCCAGACCAAAAATATAGAGGGCCAGACTGTGGCTCAGGGGCCAGACTGAAAATATAGGGGGCCGGACTATGGCTCGGGGGCCAGACTAAAAATATAGGGGGCCAGACTGCAAACCAGGGGCTGGACCGAAAAGATAGGGGGCCGGACTACGGCACGGGGGCCAGATTGAAAAGATAGGGGGCCGGACTGCCGCTCTGGGGCCAGACTGAAAATATAGGGGGCCGGACTGTGGCTCGGGGGCCAGACTAAAAAATATATGGGGCCGGACTGCAAACCAGGCGCCGGACCGAAAAGATAGGGGGCCGGACTGTGGCCGGGGGGGCCGGACCGAAAAGATAGGGGGCCAGACTGAAAAGATAGGGGGCCGGAACAAAAAGATACGGGGCCGGACCTGAACAGATAGGGGTCCACACTATGGTTAGGGTCACAAATGTTAGTTATCACCAAAATAGAAATTGAAGGAAACAATTCTATAAAGGGGGCCGGACTGCGACCCAGGGGCCAGATTAAAAAGGTAGGGGGCTGGACTGCGGCCCGAAAAGATAGGGGCCGGACTGTGGCCCGGGGGCCAGATTGAAAAGATAGGGGGCCGGACTACGGCCAAGGGGCCAGACTGAAAAAATAGGGGACCGGACCGAAAAGATAGGGGGCCGGACTGCGTTCCGAAAAGATAGGGGGCCGGATATACGGCCCGGGGGCCAGATTGAAAAGATAGGGGGCCAAACCAAAAATAAAGAGGGCCTGACTGTGGCTTGTAGGCCAGACTGAAAATATAGGGGGCCGGACTGCGACCCAGGGGCCAGATTGAAAAGATAGGGGTCCGGACTGCAGCCCGAAAATATAGGGGGCCGGACTGTGGCCCGGGGGCCAGATTGAAAAGATAGGGGGCCGGCCTGCGGCCAAGGGGCCAGACTGAAAAAATATGGGGCCGGACCGAAAAGATAGGGGGCCGGACCAAAAAGATAGGGGGCCGGATTGCGGCCCGGGGGCCAGATTGAAAAGATAGGGGGCCGGACTGCTGCCAAGGGGCCAGACTGAAAAAATAGGGGGCCGGACCGAAAAGATAGGGGGCCGGACTGCGGTCCGAAAAGATAGGGGGCCGGACATACGGCCCGGGGGCCAGATTGAAAATATAGGGGGCCAAACCAAAAATAAAGAGGGCCGGACTGTGGCTTGTAGGCCAGACTGAAAATATAGGGGGCCGGACTGTGGCTCAGGGGCCAGGCTAAAAATATAGGGGGCCGGACTGCAAACCAGGGGCCGGACCGAAAAGATAGGGGGCCGGACCGAAAAGATAGGGGGCCAGATTGCGGGCCGAAAAAATAGGGGGCCGGACTGTGGCTTGTAGGCCAGACTGAAAATATAGGGGGCCGGACTGTGGCTCAGGGGCCAGACTAAAAATATAGGGGGCCGGGCTGCAAACCAGGGGCCGGACCGAAAAGATAGGGGGCCGGACCGAAAAGATAGGGGGCCGGATTGCGGCCCGGGGGCCAGATTGAAAAGATAGGGGGCCGGACTGCTGCCAAGGGGCCAGACTGAAAAAATAGGGGGCCAGACCAAAAAGATAGGGGGCCGGACTGCGGTCCGAAAAGATAGGGGGCCGGACATACGGCCCGGGGGCCAGATGGAAAATATAGGGGGCCAAACCAAAAATAAAGAGGGCCGGACTGTGGCTTGTAGGCCAGACTGAAAATATAGGGGGCCGGACTGTGGCTCAGGGGCCAGACTAAAAATATAGGGGGCCGGACTGCAAACCAGGGGCCGGACCGAAAAGATAGGGGGCCGGACCGAAAAGATAGGGGGCCAGATTGCGGGCCGAAAAAATAGGGGGCCGGACTGTGGCTTGTAGGCCAGACTGAAAATATAGGGGGCCGGACTGTGGCTCAGGGGCACGACTAAAAATATAGGGGGCCGGACTGCAAACCAGGGGCCGGACCGAAAAGATAGGGGGCCGGACCGAAAAGATAGGGGGCCAGATTGTGGGCCGAAAAAATAGGGGGCCGGACTTTGGCTTGTAGGCCATACTGAAAAGATAGGGGGACGGACTGCGGCCCGGGGGCAAGATTGAAAAGATAGGGGGCCGGATAAATTGGATAAAACAATATTCTTTTAAATGTAGCAAACAGTACAATAAAATTATCATTTAACCAGTTCTGGACCGGAAGGATTTGTCCCCTTAATGACCAGGTCATTTTTAGCAGCGATTTAGCACTGCGTTACTTTAACGGGCGCGGTCGTGCGACACTGTACTTAAATAAAATTGATGTTCTTTTTTTCCCACATATAGAGCTTTCTTTAGATGGTATTTGATCACCTGTGAGATTTTTATTTTTTGTGCTATAAAGAAAAAAAGATAGGGGGCCGGACTGCGGCCCGGGGGCCAGACTGAAAAAGATAGGGGGCCGGACTGAAAAGATAGGGGTCTGAACTGTGGTCCAGGGGCCGGACTGAAAAGATAGAGGGACGGACTGTGGCTCCGGGGCCAGACTGAAAATATAGGGGGCCGGACCAAAAAGATAGTGGGCCGGACCTGAACAGATAGGGGTCCACACTATGGTTAGGGTCACAAATGTTAGTTATCACCAAAATAGAAATTGAAGGAAACAATTCTATAAAGGGGGCCGGACTGCGACCCAGGGGCCAGATTAAAAAGGTAGGGGGCTGGACTGCGGCCCGAAAAGATAGGGGGCCAAACCAAAAATAAAGAGGGCCGGACTGTGGCTTGTAGGCCAGACTGAAAATATAGGGGGCCGGACTGCGACCCAGGGGCCAGATTGAAAAGATAGGGGGCCGGACTGCAGCCCGAAAATATAGGGGGCCGGACTGCGGCCCGGGGGCCAGATTGAAAAGATTGGGGGCCGGACTGCGGCCCGGGGGCCAGATTGAAAAGATAGGGGGCCGGCCTGCGGCCAAGGGGCCAGACTGAAAAAATATGGGGCCGGACCGAAAAGATAGGGGGCCGGACCAAAAAGATAGGGGGCCGGATTGCGGCCCGGGGGCCAGATTGAAAAGATAGGGGGCCGGACTGCTGCCAAGGGGCCAGACTGAAAAAATAGGGGGCCGGACCGAAAAGATAGGGGGCCGGACTGCGGTCCGAAAAGATAGGGGGCCGGACATACGGCCGGGGGCCAGATTGAAAATATAGGGAGCCAAACCAAAAATAAAGAGGGCCGGACTGTGGCTTGTAGGCCAGACTGAAAATATAGGGGGCCGGACTGTGGCTCAGGGGCCAGACTAAAAATATAGGGGGCCGGACTGCAAACCAGGGGCCGGACCGAAAAGATAGGGGGCCGGACCGAAAAGATAGGGGGCCAGATTGCGGGCCGAAAAAATAGGGGGCCGGACTGTGGCTTGTAGGCCAGACTGAAAATATAGGGGGCCGGACTGTGGCTCAGGGGCCAGACTAAAAATATAGGGGGCCGGGCTGCAAACCAGGGGCCGGACCGAAAAGATAGGGGGCCGGACCGAAAAGATAGGGGGCCGGATTGCGGCCCGGGGGCCAGATTGAAAAGATAGGGGGCCGGACTGCTGCCAAGGGGCCAGACTGAAAAAATAGGGGGCCAGACCGAAAAGATAGGGGGCCGGACTGCGGTCCGAAAAGATAGGGGGCCGGACATACGGCCCGGGGGCCAGATTGAAAATATAGGGGGCCAAACCAAAAATAAAGAGGGCCGGACTGTGGCTTGTAGGCCAGACTGAAAATATAGGGGGCCAGACTAAAAATATAGGGGGCCGGACTGCAAACCAGGGGCCGGACCGAAAAGATAGGGGGCCAGATTGCGGGCCGAAAAAATAGGGGGCCGGACTTTGGCTTGTAGGCCATACTGAAAAGATAGGGGGACGGACTGCGGCCCGGGGGCAAGATTGAAAAGATAGGGGGCCGGATAAATTGGATAAAACAATATTCTTTTAAATGTAGCAAACAGTACAATAAAATTATCATTTAACCAGTTCTGGACCGGAAGGATTTGTCCCCTTAATGACCAGGTCATTTTTAGCAGCGATTTAGCACTGCGTTACTTTAACGGGCGCGGTCGTGCGACACTGTACTTAAATAAAATTGATTTTCTTTTTTTCCCACATATAGAGCTTTCTTTAGATGGTATTTGATCACCTGTGAGATTTTTATTTTTTGTGCTATAAAGAAAAAAAGATAGGGGGCCGGACTGCGGCCCGGGGGCCAGACTGAAAAAGAAAGATAGGGGTCTGAACTGTGGTCCAGGGGCCGGACTGAAAAGATAGGGGGCCGGACTGCGGCCCGTGAGCCGGACCAAAAGATAGGGGAACGGACTGTGGCCAGGGGCCGGACCAAAAGATAGGGGGCCAGACTGTGGCCCGGGGGCCGGACCGAAAAGATAATGGGCCGGGGGCCGGATTGGAAAGATAGGGGGCCAGACTGCAAACCACGGACTGGACCGAAAAGATAGGGGGCCGGACCGTGGCCCGAAAAGATAGGGGCCGGACTGCGGCCCAGGGGCCAGATTGAAAAGATAGGGGGCCAGACTGCTGCCCGAAAAGATAGGGGGCCGGACTGTGGCCCGGGGGCCAGATTGAAAAGATAGTGGGCCGGACTGCGGCCCGGGGGCCAAACCAAAAATATAGGGGGCCAGACTGAAAACCAGGGGCTGGACCAAGAAGATAGGGGGCCGGATTGGAAAGATAGGGGGCCGGACTGCAAATCACGGACCGGACCGAAAAGATAGGGGGCCGAACTATGGCTCGGGGGCCAGACTGCGGCCCGGTTACCGGACCGGAAAGATAGGGGGCCGGACTGAAAAGATAGGGGGCTGGACTGTGGCCGGGGGGCTGGACCGAAAAGATAGGGGGCCGGACTGCGGCCCCAAAAGATAGGGGGCCGGACTATGGCTCGGGGGCCAGACTGCGGCCCGGTTACCGGACCGAAAAGATAGGGGGCCGGACTGCGGACCAGGGGCGGACTGAAAAGATAGGGGGCTGGACTGTGCGACACTGTACTGAAATAAAATTGATGTTCTTTTTTTTCCCACACATAGAGCTTTCTTTTGATGGTATTTGATCACCTGTGGGATTTTTTTTTTTGCGCTATAATGAAAAAAAAAATAGGGGGCCGGACTGCGGTCCAGGGGCCGGACTGAAAAGATAGGGTGCCATTCTGTGACCCGGGGGCCAGATTGAAAAGATAGGGGGCCGGACTGCGGCCCGAAAAGATAGGGGGCCCGGACGGCGGCCCGGGGGCCAGATTGAAAAGATAGGGGGCCGGACTGCGGCTCAGGGGCCAGACTGAAAAGATAGGGGGCCGGACTGAAAAGATAGGGGACTGGACTGCGGCCCCGAAAAGATAGGGGACCGGACTGCGGTCCAGGGGCCGGACTGAAAAGATAGGGGGCCTGACTGCGGCCCGGGGACCGGACAGAAAAGATACGGCGCCGGACTGCGGTCCAGGGACCGGACCAAAAAGATAGGGGGCCGGACCGAAAAGATAGAGGGCCGGACCGAAAAGATAGGGGGCCGGACTACGGCCCGGGGGCCAGACTGAAAGTATAGGGGGTCGGACTGCGGCCCGGGGGCTGGACCAAAAAGATAGGGGGCCGGACCTGAACAGATAGGGGTCCACACTATGGTTAGGGTCACAAATGTTAGTTATCACCAAAATAGAAATTGAAGGAAACAATTCTATAAAGGGGGCCGGACTGCGACCCAGGGCCAGATTGAAAAGATAGGGGGCCGGACTACGGCCCGAAAAGATAGGGGGCCGGACTGCGGCCCGGGGGCCAGATTGAAAAGATAGGGGGCCTGACTGCGGCCAAGAGGCCAGACTGAAAAAATAGGGGGCCGGACCAAAAAGATAGGGGGCCGGACTGCGGTCCGAAAAGATAGGGGGCCGGACATACGGCCCGGGGGCCAGATTGAAAAGATAGGGGGCGAAACCAAAAATAAAGAGGGCCGGACTGTGGCTTGTAGGCCAGACTGAAAATATAGGGGGCCGGACTGTGGCTCCGGGGCCAGACTGAAAATATAGGGAACCGGACTGCGGCTCGGGGGCTGGACCAAAAAGATAGGGGGCCGGACCTGAACAGATAGGGGTCCACACTATGGTTAGGGTCACAAATGTTAGTTATCACCAAAATAGAAATTGAAGGAAACAATTCTAAACATACGCAACCCGATCTACTTTTTTTCCTGTTTTAACCTTTTCTGAAAATGTCTGCAAATTCCAACTAATACCCACTAGAGGGCGCTCAGACATCAGATTATAGTATAGAACACATAATGTCTGTTATACAATGCAACCTATGAATTGGATAAAACAATATTCTTTTAAAAGTAGCAAGCAATCCAATAAAATTATCATTTAACCAGTTCTGGACCGGAAGGAATTGCGCCCTTAATGACCAGGTCATTTTTTGCAATTTAGCACTGAGTTACTTTAACGGGCGCCGTCGTGCAACAATGTACTGAAATAAAATTGATGTTCTTTTTTTTCCACATATAGAGCTTTCTTTTGATGGTATTTGATCACCTGTGGGATTTTAATTTTTTGCGCTATAAAGAAAAAAGATAGGGGGCCGGACCGAAAAGAAAGAGGGCTGGACTGCGCTCCAGGGGGCCAGACCAAAAATATAGGGGGCTGGACTGCAAACCAGGGGCTGGACCAAAAAGATAGGGGGCCGGACTGTTGCCGGGGGGCCGGACCGAAAAGATAGGGGACCGGACTGCGGCCCGAAAAGATAGGGGGCCGGACTGGGGCCCGAGGGCCAGATTGAAAAGATAGGGGGCCGGACTGCGGCCCAGGGGCCAGACTGAAAAGATAGGGGGCCGGACCGAGAAGATAGGGGGCCGGACTGCGGTCTGGGGGCTGGACAGAAAAGATAGGGGACTGGACTGCGGCCCGAAAAGTTAGGGGGCCGGATTGCGGTCCAGGGGCCGGACTGAAAAGATAGGGGGCCTGACTGCGGCCCGGGGACCGGACAGAAAAGATACGGGGCCGGACTGCGTTCCAGGGACCGGACCAAAAAGATAGGGGGCCGGACTGTGGCCAGGGGCCGGACCGAAAAGATAGAGGGCCGGACTGCGGCCCGGGGGCAGGATTGAAAAGATAGGGGGCCGGACTGCGGTCCAGGGGCAGACTGAAAAGATAGGGGGCTGGACTTTTTTTCCTGTTTTACCCTTTTCTGAAACTGTCTGCAAATTCCAACTAATACCCACTAGAGGGCGCTCAGACATCAGATTATAGTATAGAACACAGGATGTCTGTTATACAATGCAACCTATAAATTGGATAAAACAATATTCCTTTAAAAGTAGCAAACAGTACAATAAAATTATCATTTAACCAGTTCTGGCCCGGAAGGATTTGCCCCCTTAATGACCAGGTCATTTTTTTGCGATTTAGCACTGCGTTACTTTAACGGGCGTGGTCGTGCGACACTGTACTGAAATAAAATTGATGTTCTTTTTTTTTCCCACACATAGAGCTTTCTTTTGATGGTATTTGATCACCTGTGGGATTTTTTTTTTTGCGCTATAATGAAAAAAAAATAGGGGGCCGGACTGCGGTCCAGGGGCCGGACTGAAAAGATAGGGTGCCGTTCTGCGACCCGGGGGCCAGATTGAAAAGATAGGGGGCCGGATGGCGGCCCGGGGGCCAGATTGAAAAGATAGGGGGCCGGACTGCGGCCCAGGGGCCAGACTGAAAAGATAGGGGGCCGGACCGAAAAGATAGGGGGCCGACCTGCGGTCCGGGGGCCGGACAGAAAAGATAGGGGACTGGACTGCGGCCCAAAAGGATAGGGGGCCGGACTGCGGTCCAGGGGTTGGACTGAAAAGATAGGGGGCCTGACTGCGGCCTGGGGACCGGACAGAAAAGATACGGCACCGGACTGCGGTCCAGGGACCGGACCAAAAAGATAGGGGGCCGGACTGTGGCCAGGGGCCGGACCGAAAAGATAGAGGGTCGGATTGAAAAGATAGGGGGCCGGACTGCGGTTCAGGGGCAGACTGAAAAGATAGGAGCTGGACTTTTTTTCCTGTTTTAACCTTTTCTGAAAATGTCTGCAAATTCCAACTAATACCCACTAGAGGGCGCTCAGACATCAGATTATAGTATAGAACACAGGATGTCTTTTATGCAATGCAACCTATAAATTGGATAAAACAATATTCTTTTAAAAGTAGCAAACGTACAATAAAATTATCATTTAACCAGTTCTGGACCGGAAGGATTTGCCCCCTTAATGACCAGGTCATTTTTTTTTGCGATTTAGCACTGCGTTACTTTAATGGGCGCGGCCGTGCGACTCTGTACTGAAATAAAATTGATGTTCTTTTTTTCCCACAAATAGAGCTTTATTTTGATGGTATTTGATCACCTGTGGGACTGTGGGATTTTTATTTTTTGCGCTATAAAGAAAAAAAGATAGGGGGCCGGACCGAAAGGATAGGGGACCGGACAGAAAAGATAGGGGGCTGGACTGCGGTCCGGACTGAAAATATAGGGGGCCGGATCTAAAAGATAGGGGGCTGGACTGTGGTCCAGGGGCCGGACCGAAAAGATAGGGGGCCGGACTGCGGTCCAGGGGCCTGATCGAAAAGATAGGGGACCGGACCTGGACAGATAGTTATGGTTACAAATGTTAGTTATCACCAAAATAGAAATTGAAGGAAACAATTCTAAACAACTGCAACCCGATCAACTTTTTTTTTCTTGTTTTAACCCTTTCTGAAAATGTCTGCAAATTCCAACTAATTCCCACTAGAGGGCGCTCAGACATCCGATTAAAGTATAGAACACAGGATGTCTGTTATACAATGCAACCTCTAAATTGGATAAAACAATATTCTTTTAAAAGTAGCAAACAGTACAATAAAATTATCACTTATCCAGTTCTGGACCGGAAGGATTTGCCCCCTTAACTACTTTACCACTAGAGGATTTTGCTGCCTTACGTCTGGGCCAATTTTTGCGATTCGGCACTGTGCGACTTTAACGGACAATTGCGCGGTCGTGCGACGCTGTACCCAAACGAAATTTACGTCCTTTCTTTCCCACAAACAGAGCTTTCTTTTGGTGGAATTTGATCACCTGTGCAATTTTTACTTTTTGCGCTATAAAAAAAAAAAGAACGTTTATTTTGAAAAAATAACAATATTTTTCACATTTTTTTATATGAAATTCCCCCCCAGAAAATGTAAAAATCTATTTTTTTTTAAATTTTTGGCCAATTTGTTTTATGCTACCTATGTTTGGTAAAAAAAAATCACAATAAGCGTATTTTGATTGGTTTGCGCAAAAGTTATTGCATTTACTAACTAAGGGAAAGATTTCTGTCATTTTTGGTGTTTTTTTTTTTAACGCGTAATGGCGGCTATCTGCGATTTTTTTTGCGAGACTGCGACATTGCGGCGGACAGATCGGACCCTTGACAGACATTTTTGACACTTTTGGGGTTACCAGTGACATTACTGCAGTAATCAGTGCTATATATATATGCACTGTTACTGTAAAAATGACACTGGCAGGGAAGGGGTTAATTTTATTCGAGAGGGAGGGGTTAATGTATGCCTGGTGCTTACTAACGTGTGGGGAGGGGGGAGGTGACTGTGTGACACAAGGACAGATCGAGGGTTCAACTATGCTGAACCCTGCAATCTGACCCTGCCTGTCACTTCAGAGATCCGCCCGCTTGTGTTTACACAGGCGGGCGGATCTCCACACTCGATTCCCCGACGATCGGGGAAGAGCAGCGGCGATCGCCGCTGCTCCTCTCCTCTCCTGGCCCGACTCCCGCTGTGACTGAATACAGCGGGAGCGAGTCCCTGGCGGCGCGCGCGCGCCGCTGAGAAAGGGGAGTGTCTGACGACATAGGTCTACGTCGTCAGTAACGAACCACTTTGTCGCAGTAGGCTCAACGTGAGCAGACGGCAAGTGGTTAATGACCAGGTCATTTTTTTGCGATTTAGCACTGCGTTACTTTAATGGGCGCGGTCGTGCGACTCTGTACTGAAATAAAATTGATGTTCTTTTTTTCCCACATATAGAGCTTTCTTTTGATGGTTTTTGATCACCTGTAGGACTGTGGGATTTTTATTTTTTGCGCTATAAAGAAAAAAAGATAGGGGGCCGGACTGTGGCCCAGGGGCCGGACCAAAAATATAGAGGGCCGGACTGTGGCTCGGGGGCCAGACTGAAAATATAGGGGGCCAGACCAAAAAGATAGGGGGCCAGGCCTGAACAGATAGGGGTCCACACTATGGTTAGGGTCACAAACGTTAGTTATCACCAAAAAAGAAATTGAAGGAAACAATTCTAAACAACCGCAACCCGATCAATTTTTTTTTCCTGTTTTAACCTTTTCTGTACATGTCTGCAAATTCCAACTAATACCCACTAGAGGGCGCTGAGACATCAGATTATAGTATAGAACACAGGATGTCTGTTATACAATGGAACCTATAAATTGGATAAAACAATATTATTTTAAAAGTAGCAAACAGTACAATAAAATTATAATTTAACCAGTTCTGGACTGGAAGGATTTGCCCCCTTAATGACCAGGTAATTTTTTTGCGATTTAGCACTGCGTTGCTTTAACGGACGCAGTCGTGCGACACTGTACTGAAATAAAATTGATGTTCTTTTTTTCCCACATATAGAGCTTTCTTTTGATGGTATTTGATCACCTGTGAGATTTTTATTTTTTGCGCTATAAAGAAAAAAGATAGGGGGCCGGACTGCGGCTCGGGGGCCAGACTGAAAATATAGGGGGCCGGACTGCGGTCCGAGGGCCGGATAGAAAAGATAGGGGGCCAGACTGCGGTCCAGGGACCGGACCAAAGAGATAGGGGGCCAGACTGTGGCCAGGGGCCGGACCGAAAACATAGGGGGCCGGACTGGAAAGATAGGGGGCCGGACTGCAAACCAGGGGCCGGACCGAAAAGATAGGGGGCCGAAATATGGCCCAGGGGCCAGACCAAAAATAATGAGGGCCGAACTGTGGCTCTGGGCCAGACTGAAAATATAGGGGGCCGGGCCACAAAGATAGGGGGCTGGACTGTGGTCCGGGGGTTGGACAGAAAAGAAAGGGGGCTGGACTGCGGTCCGGGGGCCGGACTGAAAATATAGGGGGCCGGACTGCGGCCCGGGGGCCGGATTGAAAAGATAGGGGACCGGACTGCAGTCCAGGGGCCTGATCGAAAAGATAGGGGATCGGACCTGGACAGATAGGGGTCCACACTATGGTTAGGGTCACAAATGTTAGTTATCACCAAAATAGAAATTGAAGGAAACAATTCTAAACAACCGCAACCCGTTCGACTTTTTTTCTTGTTTTAACCTTTTCTGAAAATGTCTGCAAATTCCAACTAATACCCACTAGAGGGCGCTCAGACATCAGATTATAGTATAGAACACAGGATGTCTTTTATACAATGCAACCTATAAATTGGATAAAACAATATTCTTTTAAAAGTAGCAAACAGTACAATAAAATTACCATTTAACAAGTTCTGGACCAGAAGGATTTGTCCCCTTAATGACCAGGTCATTTTTTTTGCGATTTAGCACTGCGTTACTTTAATGGTCGCGGTCGTGCGACTCTGTACTGAAATAAAATTGATGTTCTTTTTCCCACATATAGAGCTTTCTTTTGATGGTATTTGATCACCTGTGCGATTATACCCCCTATACACAAACATGTCCTCAAAAAAGCACTGGCAGTGGCAACCCCTGCAGCATGAAAAATGCTTGCTGGTGAGAAGCCATATTCCTGTCCCGAAGCAACTCAGAGAAATGATCATTTCTTTATAGCGGTCACCCTGCTATGGAAGGGTTTTGTCACCCTTCCATAGCAGTCACTGTCAGTTAACCCTACACTACACTACGGTCCCCTTACACTTAACACTTTCCCTACAGAAACTAAATTTTTGAAGCTAACTTAAGTGTAAAGGAGCACTCTAACTACACTAGATATCCCTTTCCTCACACTAATAAATGCTAAATGACACTTTTAAAGTAAAATTAACAGAACTGCTTCCACTCTCTTCCATGTCCAGTATAACAATGCTAGGAATATGGCAGGGGCTATCTTATATACTGGGGGGCGTATTCACTAATGATTGGTCTAGGGACCCCCTAGTCACTCCAATCACATTCCTAGCATTCTCCTGCCCCCTCAATTGGCTTTTGCTAATGGTTCTGGTCCAATCACGGGCTTTTAAAGCCCATTTCCTGAAGCATTGCCTTTTGGTCGGTTCTGGTTGCCGAATTCCAAACTTTTTGGGCAAAAAGTTCTAAATTCGGCCAAACCTCGAACACCCAATGTTCGGGCCGAACCGATGGTGCCGGAACTGTTCGATCATCCCTAATGAGCAGCACGGCTAATTTCTGGCAAGACACTGATGGTGTTGGAATTTGGTAAGCATCCATATGTAACCTTTTGTAGTACTCCTAACAATTGCAGGAAATCTATGTATGGGGTACAATGGGATGTTAGTGTACAATGGGATGTAAGTGAAGGGTTTTTTCATTTGATCTAGCTTAACAAAAGCATTGGAGGAGGGGTGTTCTGTTGGCTTCAAATGTCTGGTCCATATGCTCTACCGTCTTTGAATTTTTTTCTAAACGCTTGTTACTAGCTTTCTGCAGTTCATTCATAGACACCCCTATGGCTGGAACCAGAGTGCATACAGACTATTGTAGCAATGAGCCAATATTGGCACGGGTATAATTAACTATTTACACTTTCACTATCCTTTTTAGGGTAATGGAGATTTCCAGGAACTGTTTGGTACAGTGTATATTCAGACCACAAAGAGCATGTAGGTATTTTTAAGAAGGTAAGTGCTTTAAATTTTTGTTTTAAATATTAACTTTCTAAGGTATGCTACGTTAATTTCAACATTTAACGAATATAAAAAGTAGGTGTAATGTGAATATGACTGGAAATACACTTTAAAGGCGATGCTTAGAAATGTCTTGTCTCTAACCCTATATCTTTACTCTTTTAGCTGCTGCCTCCATTCTGCTCACCTATACTGGCAGTGTTCTTATGCAAGCAAAGTAAAGGTGAACTCCGGTCATCCCAAGGACGTCGTCTTCATCACTTGGCCCGATTTTTGTTTTTGTTTTTTTGTGATTAATTAGGCAGTAGCCATTCTGATTGCTTAAAGAGCCAGCCTCTTAACATTGTAAAATAAACTATTGTACAGAATTTGTAAAGAATAAATGTTGACATGATTATTAAACATAAGCAATGTCTTTCCATCTTTTACTTTGTATTTTAACTAGATGGTGATGGGCAGTGCGCTTGCACTTAGTTTAAATGGTAATTCAGGCTGTTTTTTTTTTAATCTTAATCCATTTTATGTATTAAGCTAAAAAGCCTTCTGTGTGCAGCAATCCCCCTAATGCTTACCTAAGCCTCCTCTCTACCCAGTGATGGGTGCTTCTGGGACTCTCTCCTGATAGGCCTAGATGCAGCAGTGGTGCCATTGGCTCCCACTGTTACTCAGCCAATCAGGGGTGAGGGGCCGAATGGCAGCTTCGTGTGAATGGACACAGGGAGCTGCAGCTTGGCTTGTGTGTCAAAATGAATGAGGGGCCAAAAACTATAGCCAGGGACCCGAGAGGAGGATCCGGGCTGCCCTTTGCAAAACCACAATATATTTTGTTTGTGTGTGTTTTTTTTTTTTTCATTAAAATAACATGCACCTAATAAAAAATGTTATTCCAGCTTTGTTTAAAATTCAAAATGCATTGCATGATCTTAAATTTATATCAACTGCCCTGCAGCATAACATACCATACACAACATTGGCTTTGTATTTGACCACAATTAGGCCTTGTGTCACCTTAAAGTTGTTTCTCAATTAGCCAGACTAGTTGAGGAAAATGCAGGCAGGTAGGGAAGCGATGCATACTAAAATCATAGAATCCATTTACAACAAGATTACATATAACCTCATAACTCCTGAATGTTCATTGGTTACCTCCCACCTGGTCAATGCACACGTGCCTGGGCAGGACGGGCATCATTCTAAAAGGACACACCAGTGCATCCTTTGTGTCAATGTGCAGTGAGATCAGTTCTGCGGACACAGATTGCAGATCCCCGGTGTACTGGCACACTGTGTTTGGCTTTGAAATGTGATTGCTGTCTGTGCTCTGATATCACTGTGCCACCATCTGTCTGATCACTGCCACAGCAGTACAAAACCGGTACTGCCAGTCACTATCCCTAATCACTGCCACATCAGTGTCTTGATTCCTGCCACACTAGTCTCCAATGTATTCAGACCAGTGTATGCCAGCAACAGTATTCATATCACAACCAGTGCAGTGTTTGTCTTTGCCTGTTTATCAGCCACACTTCTGCCTGGACTGACCTATCTGCACATCCTGCTGACTACATTATTGTGAGATGCCAATCCTAGCCATTCCCTGCAACCTGCATGCCTGGAACCACAGGAGCTCTACCTTTCTCCAGCCTCCTGTGCTTCTGGCCAGTGAACATGGCATTCTTGGGGGCAGCCATGTACCAGTAGGCTAAGCTTGCTAGACTTGTAGGAACTGTGACACTACACTACATTCCCTGACTATTACAGTATATTTGGTTGATTTGTAATACACAAGATGCAATATCTGGTCCATAATCCATAATGAGTATCACACGTGGTATCCTCATACTCAGGAGTAGCAGAATCTGTGTTAGGTTGTAATTCTAAGCAGGGCTGCTTATATGCAGTACAGCCAGCTCTCATGTACTGGGCCCCAGGCACCATCAGTTCAAAAAGGTGGGGGGGGGGGGAGTCACCTGCTGAGCAAGAGGGCAGGTTGTACTGTATTATTGCAGCCCCTGTTCCTCTTCTGCCATCCCCTGCAGTGCTGCCAGCTTCTCTTCCTCTGGCTGCACTTCAGGAGGATTGGGCCAAGCACATGTGCCCCTTTCCCCTGCAGCCCTGCCGGCTTCTCTCTTCTCCAGCCGACACAAAGAGAGATGTTCCAGGATAGAGATTGGGAGGGGCTAGTAAATGTTATTTCCTGGCCCCTTCCATTCCTGAGTTAACAGTGAGCGATCGGTACCACTCCTGTGTCCATTCCTCATAGAAGCATGGTAAACCTTGTTTACTATGCTTCAGTTCGAATGAGCAGGAAGCCTCAGAGCATTGATCTGTGCTGGTGAGGCTGCAAAGAAAGAGACTGATAAATCTGTCCTTATTCACTTTCACCCGGGAATGGGGGGCCCTGTCAGGTAGGCTGTATGGGGCCCAGTGATTTAGAACAGCAGCCCTAATTCTAAGCATGCTTATGAGAAATATCTTGCTTCACTTAACAAAAAAAGATGGGCTGTAGATCACTTGTGTGTATGTAGCAGGATTTCCAGCCATTTTGCTGGATATGGGTCCGCCTGGGTTACTGCTAGCAGCACATTTAAGAATGTTTTCCAAGTGTGAGCACTGAGACAATGACCAGTCCAGTATCTTTGGGTTTTTGTATTTATTGAGAACTTGGATAGGAGAAGGGATGAGTCGGATACTCTTCTGGCTCAACTATGCACAAATTGCCGGGGATAACTGAGAAATGCCTGTTGGCGCTGACTTAAAGCTGGCTGGATGCTGGTTGACGCTGGTTAATGCTGGCTTGCTGCCTGTTAACGCTGAACTGACTTCTGAATACTTCCTTGTGTCTCAAAGTCATCTTGTGGGGAAAAAAAGAACATTGATTTAATTTGTGTATGGTGTCTCATGATCTTGTCCGTAAGGCCCCTTTCACACTTGTGCGACTTGTCATGCGATTTGGGACTGCAAAATCGCATGACAAGTCGTTCTCCATTATTTCCAATGAGCCCCATTCATTTCTGTGCGACCTGAAGTCGCACCAACTTCAAAGTAGTCACTGCACTACTTTTGGCATGATTTTGGTGCGTTTTGAGGAAAAGACATTATAAGCCCAGTCAAACTCACATCAAAATCGCGGCAAAAAGTTGCGGCCAAATTGTGGTAAAAGTGGGAGACTTTGAAGTCGCATAAGTGTGAAAGGGGCCTTAAAGTAACACAGTGCTGAATCGCAAAAAACATGGCCTGGTCATTAACCGCTTGCCGACCGCCGCATGACTATTTACTGCGGTGGTCAGCCCCTCACAGGCAAAGCGACGTAGGTCTACATCGCTAGTCTGTGAGGCTCTAGGGAGTGAGCGCACCCCGCCGGAGGCACGCTCCCGCGTGGTTCACGGCCCCCCATGCGCGTGTGCCCGGCGAACCCGATGTCCGCCGGGCACTCGCGATCGTCCGTTACATCGGAAGAAAGGCAGGCGGCTAATGTAAACAAAGCCGCCTGTCATTCTTCCCTGTGTAAGAATGAAGATCACACGGTTCTACTATGTAGGACCGTTGATCTCTGCTCTTACACTAGTAGCCACAGCTAATCACAGTTAGAAACACGCCCCTAGGGACACACTTAACCCCTCCCTCTCCAATAGAGTTAACTCCTTCACTGCCAGTGTAATTTTTGCAGTAACAGTGCATATGTATAGCACTGATTACTGCAGTAATATCACTGGTAACCCCAAAAGTGTCAAAAATGTCAGTCAAGGGTCCGATCTGTCCACCGCAATGTCGCAGTTCCGCAAAAAAAATCGCAGATCGCCGCCATTACTCGTTAAAAAAAAAAACAACAAAAATAAAAAAAAATGTTCCCTTAGTTAGTAAACGCAATAACTTTTGCGCAAACCAATCAAAATACGCTTTTTATGATTTTTCTTACCAAACAAACGATCAACTTTTTTTTTCCTGTTTTAACCTTTTCTGAAAATGTCTGCAAATTCCAACTAATAAACACTAGAGGGTGCTCGGACATCAGATTATAGTATTGAACACAGGATGTCTGTTATACAATGCAACCTATAAATTGGATAAAACAATATGCCTTTAAAAGTAGCAAACAGTACAATAAAATTATCATGTAACCAGTTCTGGACCGGAAGGATTTGCCCCCTTAATGACCAGGTCATTTTTTTGCGATTTAGCACTTCGTTACTTTAACGGGCGCGGTCGTGCGACACTGTACTGAAATAAAATTGATGTTCTTTTTTTCCCACATATAGAGCTTTCTTTTTTTTTTTCAAATAGTTTTTATTAGTTTTAAACAGCAGGTACAAGAAATGCAGTCAGCGTTGCAGGAGGACAGATTTATCAGTCTCTTTCTTTGCAGCCTCACCAGCACAGATAAATGAAGTTACAAAAACAACAAGCGATATGAAATATAACATGTCAGAAAAAATAAAGTAGAAACAACTAGCAGTCATTTATCATTCCAAGTGATCCATGGTTCCCAGTGTTTGGTATGTGTTGGCAGGGATTGAGATCGCAGTGCCAGTGATTTCTCAAATTCAAACGTGGTCCCCACTGAGGCTATGACCTCTGACAGGTTTGGGGCTTCCGTGTTTTTCCATCTCCTAGTAATGGTGGCCCTAGCGGCCAGTAGTATGTGCGATACCACCCATCTAGCCGGACCGCGGTCCAGGGGCCGGACCGAAAAGATAGGGGGCCGGACTGCAGCCCGGGGGCCAGACCAAAAATATAGGGGGCCGGACTGCAAACCAGGGGCCGGACCGAAAAGATAGGGGGCCGGACCAAAAATATAGGGGGCCGGACTGCGGCAAGAAAAGATAGGGGGCCGGACTGCGGCCCTGGGGCAGGATTGAAAAGATAGGGGGCCGGACTGCGGTCCAGGGGCAGACTGAAAAGATAGGGGCTGGACTTTTTTTTCCTGTTTTACCCTTTTCTGAAAATGTCTGCAAATTCCAACTAATACCCACTAGAGGGCGCTCAGACATCAGATTATAGTATAGAACACAGGATGTCTGTTATACAATGCAACCTATAAATTGGATAAAACAATATTCCTTTAAAAGTAGCAAACAGTACAATAAAATTATCATTTAACCAGTTCTGGACCGGAAGGATTTGCCCCCTTAATGACCAGGTCATTTTTTGCGATTTAGCACTGCGTTACTTTAATGGGCGTGGTCGTGCGACACTGTACTGAAATAAAATTGATGTTCTTTTTTTTCCCACACATAGAGCTTTCTTTTGATGGTATTTGATCACCTGTGCGATCACCAGGGACCGGACCAAAAAGATAGGGGGCCGGACCGAAAAGATAGAGGGCCGGACCGAAAAGATAGGGGGCCGGATTGCGGGCTGAAAAGATAGGGGGCCGGACTACGGCCCGGGGGCCAGACTGAAAGTATAGGGGGCCGGACTGTGGCCCGGGGGCTGGACCAAAAAGATAGTGGGCCGGACCTGAACAGATAGGGGTCCACACTATGGTTAGGGTCACAAATGTTAGTTATCACCAAAATAGAAATTGAAGGAAACAATTCTATAAAGGGGGCCGGACTGCGACCCAGGGCCAGATTGAAAAGATAGGGGGCCGGACTACGGCCCGAAAAGATAGGGGGCCGGACTGCGACCCGGGGGCCAGATTGAAAAGATAGGGGGCCGGACTGCGGCCAAGGGGCCAGACTGAAAAAATAGGGGGCCAGACCAAAAAGATAGGGGGCCGGACTGCGGTCCGAAAAGATAGGGGGCCGGACATACGGCCCGGGGGCCAGATTGAAAAGATAGGGGGCCAAACCAAAAATAAAGAGGGCCGGACTATGGCTTGTAGGCCAGACTGAAAATATAGGGGGCCGGACTGTGGCTCCGGGGCCAGACAGAAAATATAGGGGGCCGGACTGCAAACCAGGGGCCGGACCGAAAAGATAGGGGGCCGGACCGAAAAGATAGGGGGCCGGATTGCGGGCCGAAAACATAGGGGGCCGGACTACGGCCCGGGGGCCAGATTGAAAAGATAGGGGGCCGGACTGCGGCCCGAAAAGATAGAGGGCCGGACTGTGGCTCCGGGGCCAGACTGAAAATATAGGGGGCCGGACTGCGGCTCGGGAGCTGGACCAAAAAGATAGGGGGCCGGAACTGAACAGATAGGGGTCCACACTATGGTTAGGGTCACAAATGTTAGTTATCACCAAAATAGAAATTGAAGGAAACAATTCTAAACATCCGCAACCCGATCTACTTTTTTTCCTGTTTTAACCTTTTCTGAAAATGTCTGCAAATTCCAACTAATACCCACTAGAGGGCGCTCAGACATCAGATTATAGTATAGAACACAGAATGTCTGTTATACAATGCAACCTATGAATTGGATAAAACAATATTCTTTTAAAAGTAGCAAGCAATCCAATAAAATTATCATTTAACCAGTTCTGGACCGGAAGGAATTGCGCCCTTAATGACCGGGTCATTTTTTGCAATTTAGCACTGAGTTACTTTAACGGGCGCCGTCGTGCAACAATGTACTGAAATAAAATTGATGTTCTTTTTTTCCCACATATAGAGCTTTCTTTTGATGGTATTTGATCACCTGTGGGATTTTAATTTTTTGCACTATAAAGAAAAAAGATAGGGGGCCAGACCGAAAAGAAAGAGGGCTGGACTGCGCTCCAGGGGGCCAGACCAAAAATATAGGGGGCTGGACTGCAAACCAGGGGCTGGACCAAAAAGATAGGGGGCCGGACTGTTGCCGGGGGGCCGGACCGAAAAGATAGGGGGCCGGTCTACGGCCTGAAAAGATAGGGGGCCGGACTGCGGTCCAGGGGCCGGACTGAAAAGACAGGGGGCCTGACTGCGGCCCGGGGACCGGACAGAAAAGATACGGCGCCGGACTGCGGTCCAGGGACCGGACCAAAAAGATAGGGGGCTGGACCGAAAAGATAGAGGGCCGGACCGAAAAGATAGGGGGCCGGATTGCGGGCTGAAAAGATAGGGGGCCGGACTATGGCCCGGGGGCCAGACTGAAAGTATAGGGGGCCGGACTGCGGCCCGGGGGCTGGACCAAAAAGATAGGGGGCCGGACTGCGGCCCGGGGGCCAGATTGAAAAGATAGGGGGCCGGACTGCGGCCAAGGGGCCAGACTGAAAAAATAGGGGGCCGGACCAAAAAGATAGGGGGCCGGACTGCGGTCCGAAAAGATAGGGGGCCGGACATACGGCCTGGGGGCCAGATTGAAAAGATAGGGGGCCAAACCAAAAATAAAGAGGGCCGGACTATGGCTTGTAGGCCAGACTGAAAATATAGGGGGCCGGACTGTGGCTCCGGGGCCAGACAGAAAATATAGGGGGCCGGACTGCAAACCAGGGGCTGGACCGAAAAGATAGGGGGCCGGACCGAAAAGATAGGGGGCCGGATTGCGGGCTGAAAACACAGGGGGCCGGACTACGGCCCGGGGGCCAGATTGAAAAGATAGGGGGCCGGACTGCGGCCCGGGGGCCAGATTGAAAAGATAGGGGGCCGGACTGCGGCCCGAAAAGATAGAGGGCCGGACTGTGGCTCCGGGGCCAGACTGAAAATATAGGGGGCCGGACTGCGGCCTGAAAAGATAGGGGGCCGGACTGCGACCCGGGGGACAGATTGAAAAGATAGGGGACCGGACTGCGGCCCGAAAAGATAGGGGGCCAGACTGCGGCCCGAGGGCCAGATTGAAAAGATAGGGGGCCCGGACGGCGGCCCGGGGCCAGATTGAAAAGACAGGGGGCCGGACTGCGGCCCAGGGGCCAGACTGAAAAGATAGGGGGCCGGACTGCGGCCCCGAAAAGATAGGGGGCCGGACTGCGGTCCAGGGGCCGGACTGAAAAGATAGGGGGCCTGACTGCGGCCCGGGGACCGGACAGAAAAGATACGGCGCTGGACTGCGGTCCAGGGACCGGACCAAAAAGATAGGGGGCCGGACCGAAAAGATAGAGGGCCGGACCGAAAAGATAGGGGGCCGGATTGCGGGCTGAAAAGATAGGGGGCCGGACTATGGCCCGGGGGCCAGACTGAAAGTATAGGGGGCCGGACTGCGGCCCGGGGGCTGGACCAAAAAGATAGGGGGCCGGACCTGAACAGATAGGGGTCCACACTATGGTTAGGGTCACAAATGTTAGTTATCACCAAAATAGAAATTGAAGGAAACAATTCTATAAAGGGGGCCGGACTGCGACCCAGGGCCAGATTGAAAAGATAGGGGGCCGGACTACGGCCCGAAAAGATAGGGGGCCGGACTGCGGCCCGGGGGCCAGATTGAAAAGATAGGGGGCTGGACTGCGGCCAAGGGGCCAGACTGAAAAAATAGGGGGCCGGACCAAAAAGATAGGGGGCCGGACTGCGGTCCGAAAAGATAGGGGGCCGGACATATGGCCTGGGGGCCAGATTGAAAAGATAGGGGGCCAAACCAAAAATAAAGAGGGCCGGACTATGGCTTGTAGGCCAGACTGAAAATATAGGGGGCCGGACTGTGGCTCCGGGGCCAGACAGAAAATATAGGGGGCCGGACTGCAAACCAGGGGCTGGACCGAAAAGATAGGGGGCCGGACCGAAAAGATAGGGGGCCGGATTGCGGGCCGAAAACACAGGGGGCCGGACTACGGCCCGGGGGCCAGATTGAAAAGATAGGGGGCCGGACTGCGGCCCGGGGGCCAGATTGAAAAGATAGGGGGCCGGACTGCGGCCCGAAAAGATAGAGGGCCGGACTGTGGCTCCGGGGCCAGACTGAAAATATAGGGGGCCGGACTGCGGCTCGGGGGCTGGACCAAAAAGATAGGGGGCCGGACCTGAACAGATAGGGGTCCACACTATGGTTAGGGTCACAAATGTTAGTTATCACCAAAATAGAAATTGAAGGAAACAATTCTAAACATCCGCAACCCGATCTACTTTTTTTCCTGTTTTAACCTTTTCTGAAAATGTCTGCAAATTCCAACTAATACCCACTAGAGGGCGCTCAGACATCAGATTATAGTATAGAACACAGAATGTCTGTTATACAATGCAACCTATGAATTGGATAAAACAATATTCTTTTAAAAGTAGCAAGCAATCCAATAAAATTATCATTTAACCAGTTCTGGACCGGAAGGAATTGCGCCCTTAATGACCGGGTCATTTTTTGCAATTTAGCACTGAGTTACTTTAACGGGCGCCGTCGTGCAACAATGTACAAAAATAAAATTGATGTTCTTTTTTTCCCACATATAGAGCTTTCTTTTGATGGTATTTGATCACCTGTGGGATTTTAATTTTTTGCACTATAAAGAAAAAAGATAGGGGGCCGGACCGAAAAGAAAGAGGGCTGGACTGCGCTCCAGGGGGCCAGACCAAAAATATAGGGGGCTGGACTGAAAACCAGGGGCTGGACCAAAAAGATAGGGGGCCGGACTGTTGCCGGGGGGCCGGACTGAAAAGATAGGGGGCCGGACTACGGCCTGAAAAGATAGGGGGCCGGACTGCGACCCGGGGGACAGATTGAAAAGATAGGGGACCGGACTGCGGCCCGAAAAGATAGGGGGCCAGACTGCGGCCCGAGGGCCAGATTGAAAAGATAGGGGGCCGGACTGCGGCCCAGGGGCCAGACTGAAAAGATAGGGGGCCGGACCGAGAAGATAGGGGGCCGGACTGCGGTCCGGGGGCTGGACAGAAAAGATAGGGGACTGGACTGCGGCCCGAAAAGTTAGGGGGCCGGATTGCGGTCCAGGGGCCGGACTGAAAAGAAAGGGGGCCTGACTGCGGCCCGGGGACCGGACAGAAAAGATACGGGGCCGGACTGCGTTCCAGGGACTGGACCAAAAAGATAGGGGGCCGGACTGTGGCCAGGGGCCGGACCGAAAAGATAGAGGGCCGGACTGCGGCCCGGGGGCAGGATTGAAAAGATAGGGGGCCGGACTGCGGTCCAGGGGCAGACTGAAAAGAAAGGGGGCTGGACTTTTTTTCCTGTTTTACCCTTTTCTGAAAATGTCTGCAAATTCCAACTAATACCCACTAGAGGGCGCTCAGACATCAGATTATAGTATAGAACACAGGATGTCTGTTATACAATGCAACCTATAAATTGGATAAAACAATATTTCTTTAAAAGTAGCAAACAGTACAATAAAATTATCATTTAACCAGTTCTGGACCGGAAGGATTTGCCCCCTTAATGACCAGGTCATTTTTTTGCGATTTAGCACTGCGTTACTTTAACGGGCGTGGTCGTGCGACACTGTACTGAAATAAAATTGATGTTCTTTTTTTTCCCCACACATAGAGCTTTCTTTTGATGGTATTTGATCACCTGTGGGATTTTTTTTTTTTGCGCTATAATGAAAAAAAAATAGGGGGCCGGACTGCGGTCCAGGGGCCAGATTGAAAAGATAGGGGGCCAAACTGCGGCCCGGGGGCCAGACCAAAAATATAGGGGGCCGGACTGCAAACCAGGGGCCGGACCGAAAAGATAGGGGGCCGGACCAAAAATATAGGGGGCCGGACTGCGGCCCAAAAAGATAGGGGGCCAGACATACGGCCCGGGGGCCAGATTGAAAAGATAGGGGGCCGGATTGCGGCCCAGGGGCCAAACCAAAAATATAGGGGGCCAGACTGCAATCCAGGGGCTGGACCGAAAAGATAGGGGGCCGGACTGCGGCCCAGGGGCCAGACCAAAAATATAGAGGGCCGGCCTGTGGCTCGGGGGCCAGACCAAAAATATAGAGGGCCAGACTGTGGCTCAGGGGCCAGACTGAAAATATAGGGGGCCGGTCTATGGCTCGGGGGACAGACTAAAAATATAGGGGGCCGGACTGCAAACCAGGGGCCGGACCGAAAAGATAGGGGGCCGGACCGAAAAGATAGGGGGCCGGATTGCGGCCCGGGGGCCAGACTGAAAATATAGGGGGCCGGACTATGGCTCAGGGGCCAGACTGAAAATATAGGGGGCCGGACTGTGGCCGGGGGGGCCGGACCGAAAAGATAGGGGGCCGGACTGCGGCCCGAAAAGATAGAGGGCCAGACTGAAAATATAGGGGGCCGGAACAAAAAGATACGGGGCCGGACCTGAACAGATAGGGGTCCACACTATGGTTAGGGTCACAAATGTTAGCTATCACCAAAATAGAAATTGAAGGAAACAATTCTATTAAGGGGGCCGGACTGCTACCCGGGGGCCAGATTGAAAAGATAGGGGGCCGGACTGCGGCCTGAAAAGATAGGGGGCCGGACTGCGGCCCGGGGGCCAGATTGAAAAGATAGGGGGCCGGACTGCGGCCCAGGGGCCAGACTGAAAAGATAGGGGGCCGGACCAAAAATAAAGAGGGCCGGACTGTGGCTTGTAGGCCAGACTGAAAATATAGGGGGCCGGACTGTGGCTCAGGGGCCAGACTAAAAATATAGGGGGCCGGACTGCAAACCAGGGGCCGGACCGAAAAGATAGGGGGCCAGACTGCGGCCCGGGGGCAAGATTGAAAAGAAAGGGGGCCGGACTGCAGCCCGAAAAGATAGAGGGCCGGACTTTGGCTCCGGGGCCAGACTGAAAATATAGGGGGCCGGACTGCGGCTCGGGGGCTGGACCAAAAAGATACGGGGCCGGACCTGAACAGATAGGGGTCCACACTATGGTTAGGGTCACAAATGTTAGTTATCACCAAAATAGAAATTTAGTTAGTTATCACCAAAAAATTCTATAAAGACTGCGACCCAGGGGCCAGATTGAAAAGGTAGAGGGCTGTACTGCGGCCCGAAAAGATAGGGGCCGGACTGCGGCCCGGGGGCCAGATTGAAAAGATAGGGGACCGGACCGAAAAGATAGGGGGCCGGACTGCGTTCCGAAAAGATAGGGGGCCGGACATACGGCCCGGGGGCCAGATTGAAAAGATAGGGGGCCAAACCAAAAATAAAGAGGGCCGGACTGTGGCTTGTAGGCCAGACTGAAAATATAGGGGGCCGGACTGCGACCCAGGGGCCAGATTGAAAAGATAGGGGGCCGGACTGCAGCCCGAAAAGATAGGGGGCCAGACTGCGGCCCAGGGGCCAGACCAAAAATATAGAGGGCCGGCCTGTGGCTCGGGGGCCAGACCAAAAATATAGAGGGCCAGACTGTGGCTCAGGGGCCAGACTGAAAATATAGGGGGCCGGACTATGGCTCGGGGGACAGACTAAAAATATAGGGGGCCGGACTGCAAACCAGGGGCCGGACCGAAAAGATAGGGGGCCGGACCGAAAAGATAGGGGGCCGGACTGCGGCCCGGGGGCCAGATTGAAAAGATTGGGGGCCGCACTGCGGCCCGGGGGCCAGATTGAAAAGATAGGGGGCCGGCCTGCGGCCAAGGGGCCAGACTGAAAAAATATGGGGCCGGACCGAAAAGATAGGGGGCCGGACATACGGCCCGGGGCCAGATTGAAAAGATAGGGGGCCAAACCAAAAATAAAGAGGGCCGGACTGTGGCTTGTAGGCCAGACTGAAAATATAGGGGGCCGGACTGTGGCTCAGGGGCCAGACTAAAAATATAGGGGGCCGGACTGCAAACCAGGGGCCGGACCGAAAAGATAGGGGGCTGGACCGAAAAGATAGGGGGCAGGATTGCGGGCCGAAAAAATAGGGGGCCGGACTGTGGCTTGTAGGCCAGACTGAAAATATAGGGGGCCGGACTGTGGCTTGTAGGCCAGACTGAAAATATAGGGGCTGGACTGTGGCTCAGGGGCCAGACTAAAAATATAGGGGGCCAGACTGCAAACTAGGGGCCGGACCAAAAAGATAGAGGGCCGGACTGTGGCTCCGGGGCCAGACTGAAAATATAGGGGGCCGGACTGCGGCTCGGGGGCTGGACCAAAAAGATAGGGGGCCGGACCTGAACAGATAGGGGTCAACACTATGTTTAGGGTCACAAATGTTAGTTATCACCAAAATAGAAATTGAAGGAAACAATTCTATAAAGGGGGCCGGACTGCGACCCAGGGGCCAGATTGAAAAGGTAGGGGGCTGGACTGCGGCCCGAAAAGATAGGGGCCGGACTGCGGCCCGGGGGCCAGATTGAAAAGATAGGGGGCCGGACTACGGCCAAGGGGCCAGACTGAAAAAATAGGGGACCGGACCGAAAAGATAGGGGGCCGGACTGCGTTCCGAAAAGATAGGGGGCCGGACATACGGCCTGGGGGCCAGATTGAAAAGATAGGGGGCCAAACCAAAAATAAAGAGGGCCGGACTGTGGCTTGTAGGCCAGACTGAAAATATAGGGGGCCGGACTGTGGCTCAGGGGCTAGACTAAAAATATAGGGGGCCGGACTGCAAACTAGGGGCCGGACCGAAAAGATAGGGGGCCGGACCAAAAAGATAGGGGGCCGGATTGCGGCCCGGGGGCCAGATTGAAAAGATAGGGGGCCGGACTGCTGCCAAGGGGCCAGACTGAAAAAATAGGGGGCCGGACCGAAAAGATAGGGGGCCGGACTGCGGTCCGAAAAGATAGGGGGCCGGACATACGGCCCGGGGGCCAGATTGAAAATATAGGGGGCCAAACCAAAAATAAAGAGGGCCGGACTGTGGCTTGTAGGCCAGACTGAAAATATAGGGGGCCGGACTGTGGCTCAGGGGCCAGACTAAAAATATAGGGGGCCGGACTGCAAACCAGGGGCCGGACCGAAAAGATAGGGGGCCGGACCGAAAAGATAGGGGGCCAGATTGCGGGCCGAAAAAATAGGGGGCCGGACTGTGGCTTGTAGGCCAGACTGAAAATATAGGGGGCCGGACTGTGGCTCAGGGGCACGACTAAAAATATAGGGGGCCGGACTGCAAACCAGGGGCCGGACCGAAAAGATAGGGGGCCGGACCGAAAAGATAGTGGGCCAGATTGCGGGCCGAAAAAATAGGGGGCCGGACTTTGGCTTGTAGGCCATACTGAAAAGATAAGGGGACGGACTGCGGCCCGGGGGCAAGATTGAAAAGATAGGGGGCCGGATAAATTGGATAAAACAATATTCTTTTAAAAGTAGCAAACAGTACAATAAAATTATCATTTAACCAGTTCTGGACCGGAAGGATTTGTCCCCTTAATGACCAGGTCATTTTTAGCAGCGATTTAGCAATGCGTTACTTTAACGGGCGCGGTCGTGCGACACTGTACTTAAATAAAATTGATGTTCTTTTTTTCCCACATATAGAGCTTTCTTTAGATGGTATTTGATCACCTGTGAGATTTTTATTTTTTGTGCTATAAAGAAAAAAAGATAGGGGGCCGGACTGCGGCCCGGGGGCCAGACTGAAAAAGATAGGGGGCCGGACTGAAAAGATAGGGGTCTGAACTGTGGTCCAGGGGCCGGACTGAAAAGATAGGGGGCCGGACTGCGGCCCGGGAGCCGGACCAAAAGATAGGGGAACGGACTGTGGCCAGGGGCCGGACCAAAAGATAGGGGGCCAGACTGTGGCCCGGGGGCCGGACCGAAAAGATAGGGGGCCGGGGGCTGGATTGGAAAGATAGGGGGCCAGACTGCAAACCACGGACCGGACCGAAAAGATAGGGGGCCGGACCGTGGCCCGAAAAGATAGGGGCCGGACTGCGGCCCAGGGGCCAGATTGAAAAGATAGGGGGCCAGACTGCTGCCCGAAAAGATAGGGGGCCGGACTGTGGCCCGGGGGCCAGATTGAAAAGATAGTGGGCCGGACTGCGGCCCGGGGGCCAAACCAAAAATATAGGGGGCCTGACTGAAAACCAGGGGCTGGACCAAGAAGATAGGGGGCCGGACTGTGGGCCGGGGGCTGGATTGGAAAGATAGGGGGCCGGACTGCAAATCACGGACCGGACCGAAAAGATAGGGGGCCGAACTATGGCTCGGGGGCCAGACTGCGGCCCGGTTACCGGACCGGAAAGATAGGGGGCCGGACTGAAAAGATAGGGGGCTGGACTGTGGCCGGGGGGCTGGACCGAAAAGATAGGGGGCCGGACCGTGGCCCAAAAAGATAGGGGCCGGACTGCGGCCCGGGGGGCCAGATTGAAAAGATAGGGGGCCGGACTGCGGCCCCAAAAGATAGGGGGCCGGACTATGGCTCGGGGGCCAGACTGCGGCCCTGTTACCGGACCGAAAAGATAGGGGGCCGGACTGCGGACCAGGGGCGGACTGAAAAGATAGGGGGCTGGACTGTGCGACACTGTACTGAAATAAAATTGATGTTCTTTTTTTTCCCACACATAGAGCTTTCTTTTGATGGTATTTGATCACCTGTGGGATTTTTTTTTTTGCGCTATAATGAAAAAAAAAATAGGGGGCCGGACTGCGGTCCAGGGGCCGGACTGAAAAGATAGGGTGCCATTCTGTGACCCGGGGGCCAGATTGAAAAGATAGGGGGCCGGACTGCGGCCCGAAAAGATAGGGGGCCCGGACGGCGGCCCGGGGGCCAGATTGAAAAGATAGGGGGCCGGACTGCGGCCCAGGGGCCAGACTGAAAAGATAGGGGGCCTGACTGCGGCCCGGGGACCGGACAGAAAAGATACGGCGCCGGACTGCGGTCCAGGGACCGGACCAAAAAGATAGGGGGCCGGACCGAAAAGATAGAGGGCCGGACCGAAAAGATAGGGGGCCGGATTGCGGGCCGAAAAGATAGGGGGCCGGACTACGGCCCGGGGGCCAGACTGAAAGTATAGGGGGTCGGACTGCGGCCCGGGGGCTGGACCAAAAAGATAGGGGGCCGGACCTGAACAGATAGGGGTCCACACTATGGTTAGGGTCACAAATGTTAGTTATCACCAAAATAGAAATTGAAGGAAACAATTCTATAAAGGGGGGCGGACTGCGACCCAGGGCCAGATTGAAAAGATAGGGGGCCGGACTGCGGCCCGAAAAGATAGGGGGCCGGACTGCGGCCCGGGGGCCAGATTGAAAAGATAGGGGGCCGGACTGCGGCCAAGGGGCCAGACTGAAAAAATAGGGGGCCGGACCAAAAAGATAGGGGGCCGGACTGCGGTCCGAAAAGATAGGGGGCCGGACATACGGCCCGGGGGCCAGATTGAAAAGATAGGGGGCGAAACCAAAAATAAAGAGGGCCGGACTGTGGCTTGTAGGCCAGACTGAAAATATAGGGGGCCGGACTGTGGCTCCGGGGCCAGACTGAAAATATAGGGAACCGGACTGCGGCTCGGGGGCTGGACCAAAAAGATAGGGGGCCGGACCTGAACAGATAGGGGTCCACACTATGGTTAGGGTCACAAATGTTAGTTATCACCAAAATAGAAATTGAAGGAAACAATTCTAAACATACGCAACCCGATCTACTTTTTTTCCTGTTTTAACCTTTTCTGAAAATGTCTGCAAATTCCAACTAATACCCACTAGAGGGCGCTCAGACATCAGATTATAGTATAGAACACAGAATGTCTGTTATACAATGCAACCTATGAATAAAACAATATTCTTTTAAAAGTAGCAAGCAATCCAATAAAATTATCATTTAACCAGTTCTGGACCGGAAGGAATTGCGCCCTTAATGACCGGGTCATTTTTTGCGATTTAGCACTGAGTTACTTTAACGGGCGCCGTCGTGCAACAATGTACTGAAATAAAATTGATGTTCTTTTTTTTCCACATATAGAGCTTTCTTTTGATGGTATTTGATCACCTGTGGGATTTTAATTTTTTGCGCTATAATGAAAAAAAAATAGGGGGCCGGACTGCGGTCCAGGGGCCGGACTGAAAAGATAGGGTGCCGTTCTGCGACCCGGGGGCCAGATTGAAAAGATAGGGGGCCGGACTGCGGCCCGAAAAGATAGGGGGCCGGATGGCGGCCCGGGGGCCAGATTGAAAAGATAGGGGGCCGGACTGCGGCCCAGGGGCCAGACTGAAAAGATAGGGGGCCGGACCGAAAAGATAGGGGGCCGACCTGCGGTCCGGGGGCCGGACAGAAAAGATAGGGGACTGGACTGCGGCCCAAAAGGATAGGGGGCCGGACTGCGGTCCAGGGGTTGGACTGAAAAGATAGGGGGCCTGACTGCGGCCTGGGGACCGGACAGAAAAGATACGGCACCGGACTGCGGTCCAGGGACCGGACCAAAAAGATAGGGGGCCGGACTGTGGCCAGGGGCCGGACCGAAAAGATAGAGGGTCGGATTGAAAAGATAGGGGGCCGGACTGCGGTTCAGGGGCAGACTGAAAAGATAGGAGCTGGACTTTTTTTCCTGTTTTAACCTTTTCTGAAAATGTCTGCAAATTCCAACTAATACCCACTAGAGGGCGCTCAGACATCAGATTATAGTATAGAACACAGGATGTCTTTTATGCAATGCAACCTATAAATTGGATAAAACAATATTCTTTTAAAAGTAGCAAACGTACAATAAAATTATCATTTAACCAGTTCTGGACCGGAAGGATTTGCCCCCTTAATGACCAGGTCATTTTTTTTTGCGATTTAGCACTGCGTTACTTTAATGGGCGCGGCCGTGCGACTCTGTACTGAAATAAAATTGATGTTCTTTTTTTCCCACAAATAGAGCTTTATTTTGATGGTATTTGATCACCTGTGGGACTGTGGGATTTTTATTTTTTGCGCTATAAAGAAAAAAAGATAGGGGGCCGGACTGTGGCCCGGGGGCCGGACCGAAAGGATAGGGGACCGGACAGAAAAGATAGGGGGCTGGACTGCGGTCCGGACTGAAAATATAGGGGGCCGAACTGCGGCCCGGGGGCCGGATCTAAAAATTAGGGGGCTGGACTGTGGTCCAGGGGCCGGACCGAAAAGATAGGGGGCCGGACTGCGGTCCAGGGGCCTGATCGAAAAGATAGGGGACCGGACCTGGACAGATAGTTATGGTTACAAATAGGGTTGAGCGAACACCTAGATGTCCGTGTTCGACGGGTTCGGCCGAACTTTAAAAAAAAGTCCGGGTCCGTGTCCCGGACTTTTACCGAACTTTTCCCGGACACCGAACCCCATTGAAGTCAATGGGGACCCGAACTTTAAGGCACTAAAATGGCTCTAAAACACCAAAGGAAAGGGCTAGAGTGCTGCAAATGGCAGCAAAACGTAATTAAGAGCATGGCAAGTGCTCTGCAAACAAATGTGGATAGGGAAATAACTTAAAACAACAAAAAAAAACCAGAAAAATAAAACAATGTTCTTCTTCATCTCTGAAGGACGAGGCCCATATGGAGTAGGAGGGAGGTTGAGGTGGTGGTGGATGTGGCGGTGACATAGGCGTGCGCACAGGGTGTGCTGGGTGTGCCTGGGCACACCCTAATCACCTAGGGCACATAGCATTGCCAGTGAGGAGATGGGAAAGATCTCCCTTGGACCTGCTCTGCTCTATTTCTCCTTGCCTACAGGTACATGGCCCCGATACATTACTCTCCCTGCTGGCAAACACATGCATGTGTATTTCAACTTTGGGGTGCACACCTTAATGCAATAGGCTGCGCACACCTATGGGCGGTGTAGGTGGAAGCGGCGGTGGAGGAGGACCAGGGCCGGATTAACAGCATCATGGGCTTGGTGCTGAGGATTTTGAAGGGCCTTAAGGGCCGTGCCTTGCCATGCACCCAGAGGAGGAAGGGTGCAGCCATGCATGCCTAATTCAACATGGGATGCTGTCTCTGAAGCCCATAAACACATCCATGCATCGCCAACTGTCCCTCCTTGTCCGGCCTTCACGCTGTGTGGGGAGGTTCTGAGGGTGCTGCCTGGGGAAGCGAGCATAGAAGCCAGACTTCTGTGTTTACAAGTGACAGAAGAGCGGTAACAGTGAATATGGCCAACCCGGGGCCTATATAAAAGGTAGGGGCCTGGAGCTGCAGCTCCAATAGCCCCTACATTAATCTGGCCCTGAGGAGGAGGACGAGGTAGCCAACACTGCTTCTTTTCAAAAATTTTAAATGAGGGTACACCCCAAAAGAGTGAGAAAGAGCAAAAATGGAACAATGGGTGGGTAAGGTCGGTATCCATTGCTATTCTGCATAAGGTACGGAAAAGTCCCGTGGGATCCATGCCTGGTTCATTTTAATGAACGTGAGCTTGTCCACATTGTCTCTGGACAGGCGGCTGCGCTTGTCTGTTATAACGCCCCCAGCCGTGCTAAATACCCGTTCAGATAATACACTGGCTGCAGGGCACGCCAGCACCTCCAAGGCGTAAAGGGCAAGCTCAAGCCATGTGCCCAATTTGGAGACCCAGAAGTTGAAGGGGGCAGACCCGTCATTCACTACATGTAGGCGTGTGCACACATACTGCTCCACCATGTTGGTAAAATGCTGCCTCCTGCTAAGACGTTCCATCTGAGCTGCTGGTGCTGCTGTTTGTTGTGGCGTGCTGACAAAGCTTTTCCACATTTCGGCCATGCTAACCCTGCCTTCTGCGGTGCTGGCGGTGCCCTGGTTGCGTTGGCGACCTCCTCCTCCTCCTCTGCCTTGTGCTTCCACTGTGGCCCCGCTGTCAGATGGGAATGCCAGCAGCATGGCGTCTACCAGCGTGCGCTTGTACTCGCGCATCTTGCGATCGCGCTCCAGTGAGTGAATTAAGGACGGTACGTTGTCCTTGTAACGGGGATCCAGCAGCGTGGCCACCCAGTAATCAGCACAAGTTAGAATGTTGGCAACTCAGCGGTCGTTGTGGAGACACTGCAGCATGTAATCGCTCATGTGTGCCAGGCTGCCCAGAGGCAACGAAAGGCTGTCCTCTGTGGGAGGTGTATCGTCCGTGTCCTCTGTATCCCCCCAGCCACGCACCAGTGATGGCCATGAGCTGGCCTGGGTGCCACCCTGCTGTGAACATGGTTCCATCTCCTCCTCCAGCTCCTCCTCCTCCTCATCCTCCTCATCCTCCAGAACTGTGCCCCTGCTGGACAATTGCGTCCCTGGCGTTTGCGTGTGCAGGAACCCACCCTCGGAGCCCCTTGCGAATGACTGCCCTGAAAGCCTTGGAAATGTTACCTCTTCATCCTCCTCCTCCTCCTCCTCCTCATCCTGTGCCACATCCTCTTCCATCATCGCCCAAATTGTTTTTTCAAGGAGGCATAGAAGTGGGATAGTTAAGCTGAGAACGGCGTCATTGCCACTGGCCATGTTGGTGGAGTACTCAAAACAGCGCAACAAGGCACACAGGTCTCGCATGGAGGCCCAGTTAAATTAAATAGCGGAATAGAAAATATGATCCAAAAAAAGTGTATGTATATCACACGTACACAACCACACTGGGCCCCAATTACTATTGTTTGTACCCCTAAAAGGCTAGATGAGGAGTAGGGGGAGTATGGAACAGGCAGCACCCTCAAACCTTCAGAAGTATGAGATGAACCCCAACAACTTGGAAAGGTGGATCTCTCTCACACGTACCGACACAGACTATCCCGCAATTCAATTGATCCTCAAAGGTTTTTATTGAATAGCGGAATAGGAAATATGATCAAAAAAAGTGTATGTATCTCGCACCTACACAACCACACTAGGCCCCAATTACTATTGTTTGTACCCCTAAAAGGCTAGATGAGGAGTAGGGGGGGTATGGAACAGGCAGCACCCTCAAACCTTCAGAAGTATGAGATGAACCCCAACAACTTGGAAAGGTGGATCTCTCTCACACGTACCGACACAGACTATCCCGCAATTCAATTGATCCTCAAAGGTTTTTATTGAATAGCGGAATAGGAAATATGATCAAAAAAAGTGTATGTATCTCGCACGTACACAACCACACTAGGCCCCAATTACTATTGTTTGTACCCCTAAAAGGCTAGATGAGGAGTAGGGGGGGTATGGAACAGGCAGCACCCTCAAACCTTCAGAAGTATGAGATGAACCCCAACAACTTGGAAAGGTGGATCTCTCTCACACGTACCGACACAGACTATCCCCCAATTTAACTGATCCCCAAAGGTTTTTGATTAAATAGCGGAATAGAAAATATGATCCCAAAAAAGTGTATGTATATCACACGTACACAACCACACTGGGCCCCAATTACTATTGTTTGTACCCCTAAAAGGCTAGATGAGGAGTAGGGGGAGTATGGAACAGGCAGCACCCTCAAACCTTCAGAAGTATGAGATGAACCCCAACAACTTGGAAAGGTGGATCTCTCTCACACGTACCAACACAGACTATCCCCCAATTTAACTGATCCCCAAAGGTTTTTGATTAAATAGCGGAATAGAAAATATGATCCCAAAAAAGTGTATGTATATCACACGTACACAACCACACTAGGCCCCAATTACTATTGTTTGTACCCCTAAAAGGCTAGGAGTAGGGGGAGTATGGAACAGGCAGCACCCTCAAACCTTCAGAAGTATGAGATGAACCCCAACAACTTGGAAAGGTGGATCTCTCTCACACGTACCAACACAGACTATCCCCCAATTTAACTGATCCCCAAAGGTTTTTGATTAAATAGCGGAATAGAAAATATGATCCCAAAAAAGTGTATGTATATCACACGTACACAACCACACTAGGCCCCAATTACTATTGTTTGTACCCCTAAAAGGCTAGGAGTAGGGGGAGTATGGAACAGGCAGCACCCTCAAACCTTCAGAAGTATGAGATGAACCCCAACAACTTGGAAAGGTGGATCTCTCTCACACGTACCAACACAGACTATCCCCCAATTTAACTGATCCCCAAAGGTTTTTGATTAAATAGCGGAATAGAAAATATGATCCCAAAAAAGTGTATGTATATCACACGTACACAACCACACTAGGCCCCAATTACTATTGTTTGTACCCCTAAAAGGCTAGGAGTAGGGGGGAGTATGGAACAGGCAGCACCCTCAAACCTTCAGAAGTATGAGATGAACCCCAACAACTTGGAAAGGTGGATCTCTCTCACACGTACCAACACAGACTATCCCCCAATTTAACTGATCCCCAAAGGTTTTTGATTAAATAGCGGAATAGAAAATATGATCCCAAAAAAGTGTATGTATATCACACGTACACAACCACACTAGGCCCCAATTACTATTGTTTGTACCCCTAAAAGGCTAGGAGTAGGGGGAGTATGGAACAGGCAGCACCCTCAAACCTTCAGAAGTATGAGATGAACCCCAACAACTTGGAAAGGTGGATCTCTCTCACACGTACCAACACAGACTATCCCCCAATTTAACTGATCCCCAAAGGTTTTTGATTAAATAGCGGAATAGAAAATATGATCCCAAAAAAGTGTATGTATATCACACGTACACAACCACACTAGGCCCCAATTACTATTGTTTGTACCCCTAAAAGGCTAGGAGTAGGGGGAGTATGGAACAGGCAGCACCCTCAAACCTTCAGAAGTATGAGATGAACCACAACAACTTGGAAAGGTGGATCTCTCTCACACGTACCAACACAGACTATCCCCCAATTTAACTGATCCCCAAAGGTTTTTGATTAAATAGCGGAATAGAAAATATGATCCAAAAAAAGTGTATGTATATCACACGTACACAACCACACTAGGCCCCAATTACTATTGTTTGTACCCCTAAAAGGCTAGGAGTAGGGGGAGTATGGAACAGGCAGCACCCTCAAACCTTCAGAAGTATGAGATGAACCCCAACAACTTGGAAAGGTGGATCTCTCTCACACGTACCAACACAGACTATCCCCCAATTTAACTGATCCCCAAAGGTTTTTGATTAAATAGCGGAATAGAAAATATGATCCCAAAAAAGTGTATGTATATCACACGTACACAACCACACTAGGCCCCAATTACTATTGTTTGTACCCCTAAAAGGCTAGATGAGGAGTAGGGGGAGTATGGAACAGGCAGCACCCTCAAACCTTCAGAAGTATGAGATTGTGTTCACTGTACCCCACAAAGATTGAGTTCACTGCACCCCACAATGATTGTGTTCACTGCACCCCACAAAGATTGTGTTCACTGCACCTCACAAAGATTGTGTTCACTGTACCCCCCAAAGATTGTGTTCACTGCACCCCACAAAGATTCTGTTCACTGTACCCCACAAAGATTGTGTTCACTGCACCCCAAAAAGATTGTGTTCACTGCACCCCAAAAAGGATGTTGTTCACTGCACCCCAAAAAGGATGTTGTTCACTCCACCCCAAAAAGATTGTGTTCACTGCACCCCACAAAGATTGTGTTCACTGCACCCCAAAAATGATTTTGTTCACTGCACCCCAAAAAGGATTTTGTTCACTGCACCCCAAAAAGGATGTTGTTCACTCCACCCCAAAAAGATTGTGTTCACTGCACCCCAAAAAGATTGTGTTCACTGCACCCCACAAAGGATTTTGTTCACTGCACCCCAAAAAGATTGTGTTCACTGCACCCCAAAAAGGATGTTGTTCACTGCACCCCAAAAAGGATTTTGTTCACTGCACCCCAAAAAGATTGTGTTCACTGCACCCCACAAAGGATTTTGTTCACTGCACCCCACAAAGATTGTGTTCACTGCACACCAAAAAGGATTGTGTTCACTGCACCCCAAAAAGATTTTGTTCACTGCACCCCAAAAAGATTGTGTTCACTGCAGCCCAAAAAGATTGTGTTCACTGCAGCCCAAAAAGATTGTGTTCACTGCAGCCCAAAAAGATTGTGTTCACTGCAGCTCACACACAGAAAAATGGATGTGGATCACTGACACCTGCCTATCTCCAATCCCACACCACACAGCAATATCGATTGTAGTTTGTAGAACACAGTTTTCCTAAAATTCAGCAGACTCTGTCCCTAACAGGATTGAGAAGAGATCGTAGATCAGGATTGAGTGCAGACCCCACCCCCCACACAGCAATATCGATTGTAGTTTGTAGAAGACACTGACCCTATAATTCAGCAGACTCTATCCCTAAAATGCCTACAACTCGCCCTGCCTAAACACTCCGACCTGTCCCTCAATTCTATCCGGACACAAATGGTTTTTTCCTGCCTATCTTTCCCTAATCAGCAGCCAGCACGTTGATGTGTGCTCTGTCCCTGAATCTAAGCAGCATAATGACGCCGCTGCGGCTGCCTCGAACTTATAAAGACTTGGTCACATGCTTCAGACGGCCAATCACAGCTACTGAGACATTTGCAGGCATGGCTGGGATGGCTTAAGGCACACCAGTTAAACGATTGTTGATTGGCTGTTGAAAGCCCGCCATGAAAAGAGCGCCAAAGCATGCAAAACCCGGAAATAAAACGACCGAACACGGATTTTTACCCGAACATACAGTAAAGTGTCCGTGTCCGTGTTCGGGTACAAAAAATCCAATTATTCGGTACGAACACGAATAATACAGTCCGTGTTCGCTCAACACTAGTTACAAATGTTAGTTATCACCAAAATAGAAATTGAAGGAAACAATTCTAAACAACTGCAACCCGATCAACTTTTTTTTTCTTGTTTTAACCCTTTCTGAAAATGTCTGCAAATTCCAACTAATTCCCACTAGAGGGCGCTCAGACATCCGATTAAAGTATAGAACACAGGATGTCTGTTATACAATGCAACCTCTAAATTGGATAAAACAATATTCTTTTAAAAGTAGCAAACAGTACAATAAAATTATCACTTATCCAGTTCTGGACCGGAAGGATTTGCCCCCTTAACTACTTTACCACTAGAGGATTTTGCTGCCTTACGTCTGGGCCAATTTTTGCGATTCGGCACTGTGCGACTTTAACGGACAATTGCGCGGTCGTGTGACGCTGTACCCAAACGAAATTTACGTCCTTTCTTTCCCACAAACAGAGCTTTCTTTTGGTGGAATTTGATCACCTGTGCAATTTTTACTTTTTGCGCTATAAACAAAAAAAGAACGTTTATTTTGAAAAAATAGCAATATTTTTCACATTTTTTTATATGAAATTCCCCCCCAGAAAATGTAAAAATCTATTTTTTTTTTTAAATTTTTGGCCAATTTGTTTTATGCTACCTATGTTTGGTAAAAAAAAATCACAATAAGCGTATTTTGATTGGTTTGCGCAAAATTTATTGCATTTACTAACTAAGGGAAAGATTTCTGTCATTTTTGGTGTTTTTTTTTAACGCGTAATGGCGGCTATCTGCGATTTTTTTTGCGAGACTGCGACATTGCGGCGGACAGATCGGACCCTTGACAGACATTTTTGACACTTTTGGGGTTACCAGTGACATTACTGCAGTAATCAGTGCTATATATATATATGCACTGTTACTGTAAAAATGACACTGGCAGGGAAGGGGTTAATTTTATTCGAGAGGGAGGGGTTAATGTATGCCTGGCGCTTACTAACGTATGCGGAGGGGGGAGGTGACTGTGTGACACAAGGACAGATCGAGGGTTCAACTATGCTGAACCCTGCAATCTGACCCTGCCTGTCACTTCAGAGATCCGCCCGCTTGTGTTTACACAGGCGGGCGGATCTCCACACTCGATTCCCCGACGATCGGGGAAGAGCAGCGGCGATCGCCGCTGCTCCTCTCCTCTCCTGGCCCGACTCCCGCTTTGACTGAATACAGCGGGAGCGAGTCTCCGGCGGCGCGCGAGTCTCCGGCGGCACGCGCACGCCGCCGAGAAAGGGGAGTGTCTGACGACATAGGTCTACGTCGTCAGTAACGAACCACTTTGTCGCAGTAGGCTCAACGTGAGCAGACGGCAAGTGGTTAATGACCAGGTCATTTTTTTGCGATTTAGCACTGCGTTACTTTAATGGGCGCGGTCGTGCGACTCTGTACTGAAATAAAATTGATGTTCTTTTTTTCCCACATATAGAGCTTTCTTTTGATGGTATTTGATCACCTGTAGGACTGTGGGATTTTTATTTTTTGCGCTATAAAGAAAAAAAGATAGGGGGCCGGACTGTGGCCCAGGGGCCGGACCAAAAATATAGAGGGCCGGACTGTGGCTCGGGGGCCAGACTGAAAATATAGGGGGCCAGACCAAAAAGATAGGGGGCCAGGCCTGAACAGATAGGGGTCCACACTATGGTTAGGGTCACAAACGTTAGTTATCACCAAAAAAGAGATTGAAGGAAACAATTCTAAACAACCGCAACCCGATCAATTTTTTTTTCCTGTTTTAACCTTTTCTGTACATGTCTGCAAATTCCAACTAATACCCACTAGAGGGCGCTGAGACATCAGATTATAGTATAGAACACAGGATGTCTGTTATACAATGGAACCTATACATTGGATAAAACAATATTATTTTAAAAGTAGCAAACAGTACAATAAAATTATAATTTAACCAGTTCTGGACTGGAAGGATTTGCCCCCTTAATGACCAGGTAATTTTTTTGCGATTTAGCACTGCGTTGCTTTAACAGACGCAGTCGTGCGACACTGTACTGAAATAAAATTGATGTTCTTTTTTTCCCACATATAGAGCTTTCTTTTGATGGTATTTGATCACCTGTGAGATTTTTATTTTTTGCGCTATAAAGAAAAAAGATAGGGGGCCGGACTGCGGCTCGGGGGCCAGACTGAAAATATAGGGGGCCGGACTGCGGCCCGAGGGCCGGATAGAAAAGATAGGGGGCCAGACTGTGGCCAGGGGCCGGACCGAAAACATAGGGGGCCGGACTGCAAACCAGGGGCCGGACCGAAAAGATAGGGGGCCGAACTATGGCCCAGGGGCCAGACCAAAAATAATGAGGGCCGAACTGTGGCTCTGGGCCAGACTGAAAATATAGGGGGCCGGGCCACAAAGATAGGGGGCTGGACTGTGGTCCGGGGGTTGGACAGAAAAGAAAGGGGGCTGGACTGCGGTCCGGGGGCCGGACTGAAAATATAGGGGGCCGGACTGCGGCCCGGGGGCCGGATTGAAAAGATAGGGGACCGGACTGCAGTCCAGGGGCCTGATCGAAAAGATAGGGGATCGGACCTGGACAGATAGGGGTCCACACTATGGTTAGGGTCACAAATGTTAGTTATCACCAAAATAGAAATTGAAGGAAACAATTCTAAACAACCGCAACCCGTTCGACTTTTTTTCTTGTTTTAACCTTTTCTGAAAATGTCTGCAAATTCCAACTAATACCCACTAGAGGGCGCTCAGACATCAGATTATAGTATAGAACACAGGATGTCTTTTATACAATGCAACCTATAAATTGGATAAAACAATATTCTTTTAAAAGTAGCAAACAGTACAATAAAATTACCATTTAACAAGTTCTGGACCAGAAGGATTTGTCCCCTTAATGACCAGGTCATTTTTTTTGCGATTTAGCACTGCGTTACTTTAATGGTCGCGGTCGTGCGACTCTGTACTGAAATAAAATTGATGTTCTTTTTCCCACATATAGAGCTTTCTTTTGATGGTATTTGATCACCTGTGCGATTATACCCCCTATACACAAACATGTCCTCAAAAAAGCACTGGCAGTGGCAACCCCTGCAGCATGAAAAATGCTTGCTGGTGAGAAGCCATATTCCTGTCCCGAAGCAACTCAGAGAAATGATCATTTCTTTATAGCGGTCACCCTGCTATGGAAGGGTTTTGTCACCCTTCCATAGCAGTCACTGTCAGTTAACCCTACACTACACTACGGTCCCCTTACACTTAACACTTTCCCTACAGAAACTAAATTTTTGAAGCTAACTTAAGTGTAAAGGAGCACTCTAACTACACTAGATATCCCTTTCCTCACACTAATAAATGCTAAATGACACTTTTAAAGTAAAATTAACAGAACTGCTTCCACTCTCTTCCATGTCCAGTATAACAATGCTAGGAATATGGCAGGGGCTATCTTATATACTGGGGGGCGTATTCACTAATGATTGGTCTAGGGACCCCCTAGTCACTCCAATCACATTCCTAGCATTCTCCTGCCCCCTCAATTGGCTTTTGCTAATGGTTCTGGTCCAATCACGGGCTTTTAAAGCCCATTTCCTGAAGCATTGCCTTTTGGTCGGTTCTGGTTGCCGAATTCCAAACTTTTTGGGCAAAAAGTTCTAAATTCGGCCAAACCTCGAACACCCAATGTTCGGGCCGAACCGATGGTGGACCGGAACTGTTCGATCATCCCTAATGAGCAGCACGGCTAATTTCTGGCAAGACACTGATGGTGTTGGAATTTGGTAAGCATCCATATGTAACCTTTTGTAGTACTCCTAACAATTGCAGGAAATCTATGTATGGGGTACAATGGGATGTTAGTGTACAATGGGATGTAAGTGAAGGGTTTTTTCATTTGATCTAGCTTAACAAAAGCATTGGAGGAGGGGTGTTCTGTTGGCTTCAAATGTCTGGTCCATATGCTCTACCGTCTTTGAATTTTTTTCTAAACGCTTGTTACTAGCTTTCTGCAGTTCATTCATAGACACCCCTATGGCTGGAACCAGAGTGCATACAGACTATTGTAGCAATGAGCCAATATTGGCACAGGTATAATTAACTATTTACACTTTCACTATCCTTTTTAGGGTAATGGAGATTTCCAGGAACTGTTTGGTACAGTGTATATTCAGACCACAAAGAGCATGTAGGTATTTTTAAGAAGGTAAGTGCTTTAAATTTTTGTTTTAAATATTAACTTTCTAAGGTATGCTACGTTAATTTCAACATTTAACGAATATAAAAAGTAGGTGTAATGTGAATATGACTGGAAATACACTTTAAAGGCGATGCTTAGAAATGTCTTGTCTCTAACCCTATATCTTTACTCTTTTAGCTGCTGCCTCCATTCTGCTCACCTATACTGGCAGTGTTCTTATGCAAGCAAAGTAAAGGTGAACTCCGGTCATCCCAAGGACGTCGTCTTCATCACTTGGCCCGATTTTTGTTTTTGTTTTTTTGTGATTAATTAGGCAGTAGCCATTCTGATTGCTTAAAGAGCCAGCCTCTTAACATTGTAAAATAAACTATTGTACAGAATTTGTAAAGAATAAATGTTGACATGATTATTAAACATAAGCAATGTCTTTCCATCTTTTACTTTGTATTTTAACTAGATGGTGATGGGCAGTGCGCTTGCACTTAGTTTAAATGGTAATTCAGGCTGTTTTTTTTTTAATCTTAATCCATTTTATGTATTAAGCTAAAAAGCCTTCTGTGTGCAGCAATCCCCCTAATGCTTACCTAAGCCCCCTCTCTACCCAGTGATGGGTGCTTCTGGGACTCTCTCCTGATAGGCTTAGATGCAGCAGTGGTGCCATTGGCTCCCACTGTTACTCAGCCAATCAGGGGTGAGGGGCCGAATGGCAGCTTCGTGTGAATGGACACAGGGAGCTGCAGCTTGGCTTGGGTGTCAAAATGAATGAGGGGCCAAAAACTATAGCCAGGGACCCGAGAGGAGGATCCGGGCTGCCCTTTGCAAAACCACAATATATTTTGTTTGTGTGTGTTTTTTTTTTTTCATTAAAATAACATGCACCTAATAAAAAATGTTATTCCAGCTTTGTTTAAAATTCAAAATGCATTGCATGATCTTAAATTTATATCAACTGCCCTGCAGCATAACATACCATACACAACATTGGCTTTGTATTTGACCACAATTAGGCCTTGTGTCACCTTAAAGTTGTTTCTCAATTAGCCAGACTAGTTGAGGAAAATGCAGGCAGGTAGGGAAGCGATGCATACTAAAATCATAGAATCCATTTACAACAAGATTACATATAACCTCATAACTCCTGAATGTTCATTGGTTACCTCCCACCTGGTCAATGCACACGTGCCTGGGCAGGACGGGCATCATTCTAAAAGGACACACCAGTGCATCCTTTGTGTCAATGTGCAGTGAGATCAGTTCTGCGGACACAGATTGCAGATCCCCGGTGTACTGGCACACTGTGTTTGGCTTTGAAATGTGATTGCTGTCTGTGCTCTGATATCACTGTGCCACCATCTGTCTGATCACTGCCACAGCAGTACAAAACCGGTACTGCCAGTCACTATCCCTAATCACTGCCACATCAGTGTCTTGATTCCTGCCACACTAGTCTCCAATGTCTTCAGACCAGTGTATGCCAGCAACAGTATTCATATCACAACCAGTGCAGTGTTTGTCTTTGCCTGTTTATCAGCCACACTTCTGCCTGGACTGACCTATCTGCACATCCTGCTGACTACATTATTGTGAGATGCCAATCCTAGCCATTCCCTGCAACCTGCATGCCTGGAACCACAGGAGCTCTACCTTTCTCCAGCCTCCTGTGCTTCTGGCCAGTGAACATGGCATTCTTGGGGGCAGCCATGTACCAGTAGGCTAAGCTTGCTAGACTTGTAGGAACTGTGACACTACACTACATTCCCTGACTATTACAGTATATTTGGTTGATTTGTAATACACAAGATGCAATATCTGGTCCATAATCCATAATGAGTATCACACGTGGTATCCTCATACTCAGGAGTAGCAGAATCTGTGTTAGGTTGTAATTCTAAGCAGGGCTGCTTATATGCAGTACAGCCAGCTCTCATGTACTGGGCCCCAGGCACCATCAGTTCAAAAAGGTGGGGGGGGGGGGAGTCACCTGCTGAGCAAGAGGGCAGGTTGTACTGTATTATTGCAGCCCCTGTTCCTCTTCTGCCATCCCCTGCAGTGCTGCCAGCTTCTCTTCCTCTGGCTGCACTTCAGGAGGATTGGGCCAAGCACATGTGCCCCTTTCCCCTGCAGCCCTGCCGGCTTCTCTCTTCTCCAGCCGACACAAAGAGAGATGTTCCAGGATAGAGATTGGGAGGGGCTAGTAAATGTTATTTCCTGGCCCCTTCCATTCCTGAGTTAACAGTGAGCGATCGGTACCACTCCTGTGTCCATTCCTCATAGAAGCATGGTAAACCTTGTTTACTATGCTTCAGTTCGAATGAGCAGGAAGCCTCAGAGCATTGATCTGTGCTGGTGAGGCTGCAAAGAAAGAGACTGATAAATCTGTCCTTATTCACTTTCACCCGGGAATGGGGGGCCCTGTCAGGTAGGCTGTATGGGGCCCAGTGATTTAGAACAGCAGCCCTAATTCTAAGCATGCTTATGAGAAATATCTTGCTTCACTTAACAAAAAAAGATGGGCTGTAGATCACTTGTGTGTATGTAGCAGGATTTCCAGCCATTTTGCTGGATATGGGTCCGCCTGGGTTACTGCTAGCAGCACATTTAAGAATGTTTTCCAAGTGTGAGCACTGAGACAATGACCAGTCCAGTATCTTTGGGTTTTTGTATTTATTGAGAACTTGGATAGGAGAAGGGATGAGTCGGATACTCTTCTGGCTCAACTATGCTCAAATTGCCGGGGATAACTGAGAAATGCCTGTTGGCGCTGACTTAAAGCTGGCTGGATGCTGGTTGACGCTGGTTAATGCTGGCTTGCTGCCTGTTAACGCTGAACTGACTTCTGAATACTTCCTTGTGTCTCAAAGTCATCTTGTGGGGAAAAAAAGAACATTGATTTAATTTGTGTATGGTGTCTCATGATCTTGTCCGTAAGGCCCCTTTCACACTTGTGCGACTTGTCATGCGATTTGGGACTGCAAAATCACATGACAAGTCGTTCTCCATTATTTCCAATGAGCCCCATTCATTTCTGTGCGACCTGAAGTCGCACCGACTTCAAAGTAGTCACTGCACTACTTTTGGCATGATTTTGGTGCGTTTTGAGGAAAAGACATTATAAGTAGTGTTGAGCGAACACGGACTGTATTATTCGTGTTCGTACCGAATAATTGGATTTTTTGTACCCGAACACGGACACGGACACTTTACTGTATGTTCGGGTAAAAATCCGTGTTCGGTCGTTTTATTTCCGGGTTTTGCATGCTTTGGCGCTCTTTTCATGGCGGGCTTTCAACAGCCAATCAACAATCGTTTAACTGGTGTGCCTTAAGCCATCCCAGCCATGCCTGCAAATGTCTTAGTAGCTGTGATTGGCCGTCTGAAGCATGTGACCAAGTCTTTATAAGTTCGAGGCAGCCGCAGCGGCGTCATTATGCTGCTTATATCAGGGACAGAGCACACATCAACGTGCTGGCTGCTGATTAGGGAAAGATAGGCAGGAAAAAACCATTTGTGTCCGGATAGAATTGAGGGACAGGTCGGAGTGTTTAGGCAGGGCGAGTTGTAGGCATTTTAGGGATAGAGTCTGCTGAATTATAGGGTCAGTGTCTTCTACAAACTACAATCGATATTGCTGTGTGGGGGGTGGGGTGAATCTGCACTCAATCCTGATCTACGATCTCTTCTCAATCCTGTTAGGGACAGAGTCTGCTGAATTTTAGGGAAACTGTGTTCTACAAACTACAATCGATATTGCTGTGTGGTGTGGGATTGGAGATAGGCAGGTGTCAGTGATCCACATCCATTTTTCTGTGTGTGAGCTGCAGTGAACACAATCTTTTTGGGCTGCAGTGAACACAATCTTTTTGGGCTGCAGTGAACACAATCTTTTTGGGCTGCAGTGAACACAATCTTTTTGGGCTGCAGTGAACACAATCTTTTTGGGCTGCAGTGAACACAATCTTTTTGGGGTGCAGTGAACAAAATCTTTTTGGGGTGCAGTGAACACAATCCTTTTTGGTGTGCAGTGAACACAATCTTTGTGGGGTGCAGTGAACAAAATCCTTTGTGGGGTGCAGTGAACACAATCTTTTTGGGGTGCAGTGAACAAAATCCTTTTTGGGGTGCAGTGAACAACATCCTTTTTGGGGTGCAGTGAACACAATCTTTTTGGGGTGCAGTGAACAAAATCCTTTGTGGGGTGCAGTGAACACAATCTTTTTGGGGTGCAGTGAACACAATCTTTTTGGGGTGGAGTGAACAACATCCTTTTTGGGGTGCAGTGAACAAAATCCTTTTTGGGGTGCAGTGAACAAAATCATTTTTGGGGTGCAGTGAACACAATCTTTTTGGGGTGCAGTGAACACAATCTTTGTGGGGTGCAGTGAACACAATCTTTTTGGGGTGGAGTGAACAACATCCTTTTTGGGGTGCAGTGAACAACATCCTTTTTGGGGTGCAGTGAACACAATCTTTTTGGGGTGCAGTGAACACAATCTTTGTGGGGTACAGTGAACAGAATCTTTGTGGGGTGCAGTGAACACAATCTTTGGGGGGTACAGTGAACACAATCTTTTTGGGGTGCAGTGAACACAATCTTTGTGGGGTGCAGTGAACACAATCTTTTTGGGGTGGAGTGAACAAAATCATTTTTGGGGTGCAGTGAACAACATCCTTTTTGGGGTGCAGTGATCAAAATCCTTTTTGGGGTGCAGTGAACACAATCTTTTTGGGGTGCAGTGAACAAAATCCTTTGTGGGGTGCAGTGAACAGAATCTTTGTGGGGTGCAGTGAACACAATCTTTGGGGGGGTACAGTGAACACAATCTTTTTGGGGTGCAGTGAACACAATCTTTGTGGGGTACAGTGAACAGAATCTTTGTGGGGTGCAGTGAACACAATCTTTGGGGGGTACAGTGAACACAATCTTTTTGGGGTGCAGTGAACACAATCTTTGGGGGGTACAGTGAACACAATCTTTTTGGGGTGCAGTGAACACAATCTTTGTGGGGTGCAGTGAACACAATCTTTGGGGGGGTACAGTGAACACAATCTTTTTGGGGTGCAGTGAACAACATCCTTTTAGGGTGCAGTGAACACAATCTTTGTGGGGTGCAGTGAACAACATCCTTTTAGGGTGCAGTGAACACAATCTTTGTGGGGTACAGTGAACAGAATCTTTGTGGGGTGCAGTGAACACAATCTTTGGGGGGTACAGTGAACACAATCTTTGTGAGGTGCAGTGAACACAATCTTTGTGGGGTGCAGTGAACACAATCATTGTGGGGTGCAGTGAACTCAATCTTTGTGGGGTACAGTGAACACAATCTCATACTTCTGAAGATTTGAGGGTGCTGCCTGTTCCATACTCCCCCTACTCCTCATCTAGCCTTTTAGGGGTACAAACAATAGTAATTGGGGCCTAGTGTGGTTGTGTACGTGTGATATACATACACTTTTTTTGGATCATATTTTCTATTCCGCTATTTAATCAAAAACCTTTGGGGATCAGTTAAATTGGGGGATAGTCTGTGTTGGTACGTGTGAGAGAGATCCACCTTTCCAAGTTGTTGGGGTTCATCTCATACTTCTGAAGGTTTGAGGGTGCTGCCTGTTCCATACTCCCCCTACTCCTAGCCTTTTAGGGGTACAAACAATAGTAATTGGGGCCTAGTGTGGTTGTGTACGTGTGATATACATACACTTTTTTTGGATCATATTTTCTATTCCGCTATTTAATCAAAAACCTTTGGGGATCAGTTAAATTGGGGGATAGTCTGTGTTGGTACGTGTGAGAGAGATCCACCTTTCCAAGTTGTTGGGGTTCATCTCATACTTCTGAAGGTTTGAGGGTGCTGCCTGTTCCATACCCCCCCTACTCCTCATCTAGCCTTTTAGGGGTACAAACAATAGTAATTGGGGCCTAGTGTGGTTGTGTACGTGTGATATACATACACTTTTTTTGGATCATATTTTCTATTCCGCTATTTAATCAAAAACCTTTGGGGATCAGTTAAATTGGGGGATAGTCTGTGTTGGTACGTGTGAGAGAGATCCACCTTTCCAAGTTGTTGGGGTTCATCTCATACTTCTGAAGGTTTGAGGGTGCTGCCTGTTCCATACCCCCCCTACTCCTCATCTAGCCTTTTAGGGGTACAAACAATAGTAATTGGGGCCTAGTGTGGTTGTGTACGTGTGATATACATACACTTTTTTTGGATCATATTTTCTATTCCGCTATTTAATCAAAAACCTTTGGGGATCAGTTAAATTGGGGGATAGTCTGTGTTGGTACGTGTGAGAGAGATCCACCTTTCCAAGTTGTTGGGGTTCATCTTATACTTCTGAAGGTTTGAGGGTGCTGCCTGTTCCATACCCCCCCTACTCCTCATCTAGCCTTTTAGGGGTACAAACAATAGTAATTGGGGCCTAGTGTGGTTGTGTACGTGTGATATACATACACTTTTTTTGGATCATATTTTCTATTCCGCTATTTAATCAAAAACCTTTGGGGATCAGTTAAATTGGGGGATAGTCTGTGTTGGTACGTGTGAGAGAGATCCACCTTTCCAAGTTTTTGGGGTTCATCTCATACTTCTGAAGATTTGAGGGTGCTGCCTGTTCCATACCCCCCCTACTCCTCATCTAGCCTTTTAGGGGTACAAACAATAGTAATTGGGGCCTAGTGTGGTTGTGTACGTGTGATATACATACACTTTTTTTGGATCATATTTTCTATTCCGCTATTTAATCAAAAACCTTTGGGGATCAGTTAAATTGGGGGATAGTCTGTGTTGGTACGTGTGAGAGAGATCCACCTTTCCAAGTTTTTGGGGTTCATCTCATACTTCTGAAGATTTGAGGGTGCTGCCTGTTCCATACCCCCCCTACTCCTCATCTAGCCTTTTAGGGGTACAAACAATAGTAATTGGGGCCTAGTGTGGTTGTGTACGTGTGATATACATACACTTTTTTTGGATCATATTTTCTATTCCGCTATTTAATCAAAAACCTTTGGGGATCAGTTAAATTGGGGGATAGTCTGTGTTGGTACGTGTGAGAGAGATCCACCTTTCCAAGTTGTTGGGGTTCATCTCATACTTCTGAAGGTTTGAGGGTGCTGCCTGTTCCATACCCCCCCTACTCCTAGCCTTTTAGGGGTACAAACAATAGTAATTGGGGCCTAGTGTGGTTGTGTACGTGTGATATACATACACTTTTTTTGGATCATATTTTCTATTCCGCTATTTAATCAAAAACCTTTGGGGATCAGTTAAATTGGGGGATAGTCTGTGTTGGTACGTGTGAGAGAGATCCACCTTTCCAAGTTGTTGGGGTTCATCTCATACTTCTGAAGGTTTGAGGGTGCTGCCTGTTCCATACTCCCCCTACTCCTCATCTAGCCTTTTAGGGGTACAAACAATAGTAATTGGGGCCCAGTGTGGTTGTGTACGTGTGATATACATACACTTTTTTTGGATCATATTTTCTATTCCGCTATTTAATCAAAAACCTTTGGGGATCAGTTAAATTGGGGGATAGTCTGTGTTGGTACGTGTGAGAGAGATCCACCTTTCCAAGTTGTTGGGGTTCATCTCATACTTCTGAAGGTTTGAGGGTGCTGCCTGTTCCATACCCCCCCTACTCCTCATCTAGCCTTTTAGGGGTACAAACAATAGTAATTGGGGCCTAGTGTGGTTGTGTACGTGTGATATACATACACTTTTTTTGGATCATATTTTCTATTCCGCTATTTAATCAAAAACCTTTGGGGATCAGTTAAATTGGGGGATAGTCTGTGTTGGTACGTGTGAGAGAGATCCACCTTTCCAAGTTGTTGGGGTTCATCTCATACTTCTGAAGGTTTGAGGGTGCTGCCTGTTCCATACTCCCCCTACTCCTCATCTAGCCTTTTAGGGGTACAAACAATAGTAATTGGGGCCTAGTGTGGTTGTGTACGTGTGATATACATATACTTTTTTTGGATCATATTTTCTATTCCGCTATTTAATCAAAAACCTTTGGGGATCAGTTAAATTGGGGGATAGTCTGTGTTGGTACGTGTGAGAGAGATCCACCTTTCCAAGTTGTTGGGGTTCATCTCATACTTCTGAAGGTTTGAGGGTGCTGCCTGTTCCATACTCCCCCTACTCCTCATCTAGCCTTTTAGGGGTACAAACAATAGTAATTGGGGCCCAGTGTGGTTGTGTACGTGTGATATACATACACTTTTTTTGGATCATATTTTCTATTCCGCTATTTAATCAAAAACCTTTGGGGATCAGTTAAATTGGGGGATAGTCTGTGTTGGTACGTGTGAGAGAGATCCACCTTTCCAAGTTGTTGGGGTTCATCTCATACTTCTGAAGGTTTGAGGGTGCTGCCTGTTCCATACCCCCCCTACTCCTAGCCTTTTAGGGGTACAAACAATAGTAATTGGGGCCTAGTGTGGTTGTGTACGTGTGATATACATACACTTTTTTTGGATCATATTTTCTATTCCGCTATTTAATCAAAAACCTTTGGGGATCAGTTAAATTGGGGGATAGTCTGTGTTGGTACGTGTGAGAGAGATCCACCTTTCCAAGTTGTTGGGGTTCATCTCATACTTCTGAAGGTTTGAGGGTGCTGCCTGTTCCATACCCCCCCTACTCCTAGCCTTTTAGGGGTACAAACAATAGTAATTGGGGCCTAGTGTGGTTGTGTACGTGTGATATACATACACTTTTTTTGGATCATATTTTCTATTCCGCTATTTAATCAAAAACCTTTGGGGATCAGTTAAATTGGGGGATAGTCTGTGTTGGTACGTGTGAGAGAGATCCACCTTTCCAAGTTGTTGGGGTTCATCTCATACTTCTGAAGGTTTGAGGGTGCTGCCTGTTCCATACTCCCCCTACTCCTCATCTAGCCTTTTAGGGGTACAAACAATAGTAATTGGGGCCCAGTGTGGTTGTGTACGTGTGATATACATACACTTTTTTTGGATCATATTTTCTATTCCGCTATTTAATCAAAAACCTTTGGGGATCAGTTAAATTGGGGGATAGTCTGTGTTGGTACGTGTGAGAGAGATCCACCTTTCCAAGTTGTTGGGGTTCATCTCATACTTCTGAAGGTTTGAGGGTGCTGCCTGTTCCATACCCCCCCTACTCCTCATCTAGCCTTTTAGGGGTACAAACAATAGTAATTGGGGCCTAGTGTGGTTGTGTACGTGTGATATACATACACTTTTTTTGGATCATATTTTCTATTCCGCTATTTAATCAAAAACCTTTGGGGATCAGTTAAATTGGGGGATAGTCTGTGTTGGTACGTGTGAGAGAGATCCACCTTTCCAAGTTGTTGGGGTTCATCTCATACTTCTGAAGGTTTGAGGGTGCTGCCTGTTCCATACTCCCCCTACTCCTCATCTAGCCTTTTAGGGGTACAAACAATAGTAATTGGGGCCTAGTGTGGTTGTGTACGTGTGATATACATACACTTTTTTTGGATCATATTTTCTATTCCGCTATTTAATCAAAAACCTTTGGGGATCAGTTAAATTGGGGGATAGTCTGTGTTGGTACGTGTGAGAGAGATCCACCTTTCCAAGTTGTTGGGGTTCATCTCATACTTCTGAAGGTTTGAGGGTGCTGCCTGTTCCATACCCCCCCTACTCCTCATCTAGCCTTTTAGGGGTACAAACAATAGTAATTGGGGCCTAGTGTGGTTGTGTACGTGTGATATACATACACTTTTTTTGGATCATATTTTCTATTCCGCTATTTAATCAAAAACCTTTGGGGATCAGTTAAATTGGGGGATAGTCTGTGTTGGTACGTGTGAGAGAGATCCACCTTTCCAAGTTTTTGGGGTTCATCTCATACTTCTGAAGATTTGAGGGTGCTGCCTGTTCCATACCCCCCCTACTCCTCATCTAGCCTTTTAGGGGTACAAACAATAGTAATTGGGGCCTAGTGTGGTTGTGTACGTGTGATATACATACACTTTTTTTGGATCATATTTTCTATTCCGCTATTTAATCAAAAACCTTTGGGGATCAGTTAAATTGGGGGATAGTCTGTGTTGGTACGTGTGAGAGAGATCCACCTTTCCAAGTTTTTGGGGTTCATCTCATACTTCTGAAGATTTGAGGGTGCTGCCTGTTCCATACTCCTCCTCCTACTGCTCAACCATCCTTTTAGGGGTACAAACAATAGTAGTTGGGGCCTAGTGTGGTGGTGTACGTGCGAGATACATACACTTTCTTTTTGATCATATTTTCTATTCCGCTATTCAATTAAAACCTTTGGGGATCAATTCAATTGCGAGATAGTCTGTGTCGGTACGTGTGAGATCCACCTTTCCAAGTTGTTGGGGTTCATCTCATACTTCTGAAGATTTGAGGGTGCTGCCTGTTCCATACTCCTGCTCCTACTGCTCAACCATCCTTTTAGGGGTACAAACAATAGTAATTGGGGCCTAGTGTGGTTGTGTACGTGCGAGATACATACACTTTTTTTGATCATATTTCCTATTCCGCTATTCAATAAAAACCTTTGAGGATCAATTGAATTGCGGGATAGTCTGTGTCGGTACGTGTGAGATCCACCTTTCCAAGTTTTTGGGGTTCATCTCATACTTCTGAAGATTTGAGGGTGCTGCCTGTTCCATACTCCTCCTCCTACTCCTCATCCATCCTTTTAGGGGTACAAACAATAGTAATTGGGGCCTAGTGTGGTTGTGTACGTGCGAGATACATACACTTTTTTTGATCATATTTCCTATTCCGCTATTCAATAAAAACCTTTGAGGATCAATTGAATTGCGGGATAGTCTGTGTCGGTACGTGTGAGATCCACCTTTCCAAGTTTTTGGGGTTCATCTCATACTTCTGAAGATTTGAGGGTGCTGCCTGTTCCATACTCCTCCTCCTACTCCTCATCCATCCTTTTAGGGGTACAAACAATAGTAATTGGGGCCTAGTGTGGTTGTGTACGTGCGAGATACATACACTTTTTTTGATCATATTTCCTATTCCGCTATTCAATAAAAACCTTTGAGGATCAATTGAATTGCGGGATAGTCTGTGTCGGTACGTGTGAGATCCACCTTTCCAAGTTTTTGGGGTTCATCTCATACTTCTGAAGATTTGAGGGTGCTGTCTGTTCCATACTCCTCCTACTCCTCATCCATCCTTTTAGGGGTAGAAACAATAGTAATTGGGGCCTAGTGTGGTTTTGTACGTGCGAGATACATACACTTTTTTGGATCATATTTCCTATTCCGCTATTCAATAAAAACCTTTCTAGGGCAAGATCTTAAATTACAGAAATATGAGGAGACCGTCAAATAAGGGCCGTGGCCTGGGTCGTGGTGCTGCTGGTAGAGCTCCTGTTGCAAGGAGAGGACGTGGTCGATCTGTGCCAGCTACACGCACAAGTGAAACACCTTCCTCAAGTGTGAGTAGGCGACAGAACCTGCATCAGTATTTGGTAGGGCATCAAACGCCCCTAGAAGTGATGAGGCCAGAACAAGTTGAGGCGATAGTAGATTGGTTTGCTGCTGACAGTGCCTCCAGTTCCTTCACATTGTCTCCCACCCAGTCTACTGCAGAAAGGTCAGAGTTGGCACCTGCAGCCAATGTCCAACCGTCTTTCACCTCACCCCCTTGCAAATCAGGCCAGCAGTCTGAGCCCCAAGCCATACAGCAGTCTCTTATTCTTTTTGAGGACTCTGTCAGCAGGGTTTCCCAGGGCCATCCACCTAGCCCTGCCCCAGAAGTGGAAGAGATTGAGTGCAGCGATGCCCAACCACTTATTTCTCAAGATGAGTACATGCAAGGATCATCGCAGCACGTCTCCGATGATGACGAAACGCAGGTGCCAACTGCTGCGGCGTTCAGCATTGTGGAGACCGACAAGGAGGGCAGGGGTGAAGACTGGGTGGAAGATGATGTGGAGGACGATGAGGTCCTCGACCCCACATGGAATGAACGTCATGCAGGTGACCTGAGTAGTTTGGAGGAAGAGGCGGTGGTCGCACAGAGCCACCAGCACAGCAGAAGAGGGAGCAGGGTGCAGAAGCGGAGCGGCCGTGCCCTAGACACTACGCCCGCTACTGCCCAACGCAGCAAGGGAACGAGCGCACCAAAGTCAGCTCAAAGGAGTTCTCTAGCGTGGAAGTTCTTTAGAAAATGTGCTGATGACAGGACACGAGTGGTTTGCACCCTGTGCAATCAGAGCTTGAAGCGAGGCATAAACCTTCTCAACCTGAGCACAACCTGCATGATCAGGCATCTAAGTGCAAAGCACGAGCTGCAGTGGAGTACACACCTTCAAAACCAAGAAACGTCTCTGGCTCATCCTGCTTCCTCTTCTGCTGCAGTCTCGGCCGCTCCAGCCACATCTGTAGTGATACCGGCACCTGCCACCCCGCAAACAGACGATCTGTCAGCAACACCACCACCTGGGTCACCAACAACCATCTCCACAATGTCCCGTGGAAGCGTTCAGCTTTCCATCTCCCAAACACTTGAGAGGAAGAGGAAGTACCCCCCTACCCACCCGCGATCCCTGGCCCTGAATGCCAGCATTTCAAAATTATTGGCCTTTGAAATGCTGTCATTCCGTCTGGTGGAGACGCACAGTTTTAAAAACCTTATGTCGGTGGCTGTCCCACAGTACGTCGTGCCCAGCCGCCACTACTTTTCCAGGCAAGCCATCCCTTCCCTGCACAACCAAGTGGGGGAAAATATCAGGTGTGCACTGCGCAACGCCATCTGTGCCAAGGTCCACCTAACTACGGATACGTGGACCAGTAAGCACGGTCAGGGGCGTTATATCTCCCTAACGGCACACTGGGTAAATGCAGTGGCGGATGGGCCTGAGGCGGATAGCAATTTGGCGCATGTCCTTCCACCACCGAGGATTGCAGGGCGCTTCAGTTTGCCTCCTGTTCCTAACTCCTCCTACTCCGCTTCCTCATCCTCTACCGCCTCCTCATCCGGACAGCGTAACACCTTCACCACCAACTTCAGCACGGCCAGGGGTAAACGACAGCAGGCAGTTTTACAACTTGCCTGTTTGGGGGACAAACCACACACCGCGCAGGAGTTGTGGAGGAGCATGGAACAGCAGACAAATGAGTGGTTGCTGCCAGCGAGCCTCAAGCCCGGCCTGGTGGTGTGCGATAACGGGCGAAATCTCATAGCAGCTCTGGGCCTAGCCGGTTTGACGCACATCCCTTGCCTGGCGCATGTGCTGAATTTGGTGGTGCAGAGGTTCCTTAAAAACTACCCCGATATGTCAGAGCTGCTGCAGAAAGTGCGGGCCGTTTGTGCGCACTTTCGGCGTTCTCACCCTGCTGCTGCTCGCCTGGCAGCGCTGCAGCGTAACTTCGGCCTTCCCGCTCACCGCCTCATATGTGACGTGCCCACAAGGTGGAACTCCACCTTGCACATGCTGGAAAGACTGTGCGAGCAGCAGCAGGCCATAGTGGAGTTTCAGCTGCAGCACGCACGCGTGAGTCGCTCTGCGGAACAGCACCACTTCACCACCAATAACTGGGCCTCCATGCGAGACCTGTGTGTCTTGTTGCGCTGTTTTGAGTACTCCACCAACATGGCCAGTGGCAATGACGCCGTTCTCAGCTTAACTATCCCACTTCTATGCCTCCTTGAAAAAACAATTCGGGCGATGATGGAAGAGGATGTGGCACAGGATGAGGAGGAGGAGGAGGATGAAGAGGTAACATTTCCAAGGCTTTCAGGGCAGTCATTCGCAAGGGGCTCCGAGGGTGGGGTTAATGTATGCCTGGTGCTTACTAACGTGTGGGGAGGGGGGAGGTGACTGTGTGACACAAGGACAGATCGAGGGTTCAACTATGCTGAACCCTGCAATCTGACCCTGCCTGTCACTTCAGAGATCCGCCCGCTTGTGTTTACACAGGCGGGCGGATCTCCACACTCGATTCCCCGACGATCGGGGAAGAGCAGCGGCGATCGCCGCTGCTCCTCTCCTCTCCTGGCCCGACTCCCGCTGTGACTGAATACAGCGGGAGCGAGTCTCCGGCGGCGCGCGAGTCTCCGGCGGCGCGCGCGCGCCGCTGAGAAAGGGGAGTGTCTGACGACATAGGTCTACGTCGTCAGTAACGAACCACTTTGTCGCAGTAGGCTCAACGTGAGCAGACGGCAAGTGGTTAATGACCAGGTCATTTTTTTGCGATTTAGCACTGCGTTACTTTAATGGGCGCGGTCGTGCCACTCTGTACTGAAATAAAATTGATGTTCTTTTTTTCCCACATATAGAGCTTTCTTTTGATGGTTTTTGATCACCTGTAGGACTGTGGGATTTTTATTTTTTGCGCTATAAAGAAAAAAAGATAGGGGGCCGGACTGTGGCCCAGGGGCCGGACCAAAAATATAGAGGGCCGGACTGTGGCTCGGGGGCCAGACTGAAAATATAGGGGGCCAGACCAAAAAGATAGGGGGCCAGGCCTGAACAGATAGGGGTCCACACTATGGTTAGGGTCACAAACGTTAGTTATCACCAAAAAAGAAATTGAAGGAAACAATTCTAAACAACCGCAACCCGATCAATTTTTTTTTCCTGTTTTAACCTTTTCTGTACATGTCTGCAAATTCCAACTAATACCCACTAGAGGGCGCTGAGACATCAGATTATAGTATAGAACACAGGATGTCTGTTATACAATGGAACCTATAAATTGGATAAAACAATATTATTTTAAAAGTAGCAAACAGTACAATAAAATTATAATTTAACCAGTTCTGGACTGGAAGGATTTGCCCCCTTAATGACCAGGTAATTTTTTTGCGATTTAGCACTGCGTTGCTTTAACGGACGCAGTCGTGCGACACTGTACTGAAATAAAATTGATGTTCTTTTTTTCCCACATATAGAGCTTTCTTTTGATGGTATTTGATCACCTGTGAGATTTTTATTTTTTGCGCTATAAAGAAAAAAGATAGGGGGCCGGACTGCGGCTCGGGGGCCAGACTGAAAATATAGGGGGCCGGACTGCGGTCCGAGGGCCGGATAGAAAAGATAGGGGGCCAGACTGCGGTCCAGGGACCGGACCAAAGAGATAGGGGGCCAGACTGTGGCCAGGGGCCGGACCGAAAACATAGGGGGCCGGACTGGAAAGATAGGGGGCCGGACTGCAAACCAGGGGCCGGACCGAAAAGATAGGGGGCCGAAATATGGCCCAGGGGCCAGACCAAAAATAATGAGGGCCGAACTGTGGCTCTGGGCCAGACTGAAAATATAGGGGGCCGGGCCACAAAGATAGGGGGCTGGACTGTGGTCCGGGGGTTGGACAGAAAAGAAAGGGGGCTGGACTGCGGTCCAGGGGCCGGACTGAAAATATAGGGGGCCGGACTGCGGCCCGGGGGCCGGATTGAAAAGATAGGGGACCGGACTGCAGTCCAGGGGCCTGATCGAAAAGATAGGGGATCGGACCTGGACAGATAGGGGTCCACACTATGGTTAGGGTCACAAATGTTAGTTATCACCAAAATAGAAATTGAAGGAAACAATTCTAAACAACCGCAACCCGTTCGACTTTTTTTCTTGTTTTAACCTTTTCTGAAAATGTCTGCAAATTCCAACTAATACCCACTAGAGGGCGCTCAGACATCAGATTATAGTATAGAACACAGGATGTCTTTTATACAATGCAACCTATAAATTGGATAAAACAATATTCTTTTAAAAGTAGCAAACAGTACAATAAAATTACCATTTAACAAGTTCTGGACCAGAAGGATTTGTCCCCTTAATGACCAGGTCATTTTTTTTGCGATTTAGCACTGCGTTACTTTAATGGTCGCGGTCGTGCGACTCTGTACTGAAATAAAATTGATGTTCTTTTTCCCACATATAGAGCTTTCTTTTGATGGTATTTGATCACCTGTGCGATTATACCCCCTATACACAAACATGTCCTCAAAAAAGCACTGGCAGTGGCAACCCCTGCAGCATGAAAAATGCTTGCTGGTGAGAAGCCATATTCCTGTCCCGAAGCAACTCAGAGAAATGATCATTTCTTTATAGCGGTCACCCTGCTATGGAAGGGTTTTGTCACCCTTCCATAGCAGTCACTGTCAGTTAACCCTACACTACACTACGGTCCCCTTACACTTAACACTTTCCCTACAGAAACTAAATTTTTGAAGCTAACTTAAGTGTAAAGGAGCACTCTAACTACACTAGATATCCCTTTCCTCACACTAATAAATGCTAAATGACACTTTTAAAGTAAAATTAACAGAACTGCTTCCACTCTCTTCCATGTCCAGTATAACAATGCTAGGAATATGGCAGGGGCTATCTTATATACTGGGGGGCGTATTCACTAATGATTGGTCTAGGGACCCCCTAGTCACTCCAATCACATTCCTAGCATTCTCCTGCCCCCTCAATTGGCTTTTGCTAATGGTTCTGGTCCAATCACGGGCTTTTAAAGCCCATTTCCTGAAGCATTGCCTTTTGGTCGGTTCTGGTTGCCGAATTCCAAACTTTTTGGGCAAAAAGTTCTAAATTCGGCCAAACCTCGAACACCCAATGTTCGGGCCGAACCGATGGTGCCGGAACTGTTCGATCATCCCTAATGAGCAGCACGGCTAATTTCTGGCAAGACACTGATGGTGTTGGAATTTGGTAAGCATCCATATGTAACCTTTTGTAGTACTCCTAACAATTTCAGGAAATCTATGTATGGGGTACAATGGGATGTTAGTGTACAATGGGATGTAAGTGAAGGGTTTTTTCATTTGATCTAGCTTAACAAAAGCATTGGAGGAGGGGTGTTCTGTTGGCTTCAAATGTCTGGTCCATATGCTCTACCGTCTTTGAATTTTTTTCTAAACGCTTGTTACTAGCTTTCTGCAGTTCATTCATAGACACCCCTATGGCTGGAACCAGAGTGCATACAGACTATTGTAGCAATGAGCCAATATTGGCACGGGTATAATTAACTATTTACACTTTCACTATCCTTTTTAGGGTAATGGAGATTTCCAGGAACTGTTTGGTACAGTGTATATTCAGACCACAAAGAGCATGTAGGTATTTTTAAGAAGGTAAGTGCTTTAAATTTTTGTTTTAAATATTAACTTTCTAAGGTATGCTACGTTAATTTCAACATTTAACGAATATAAAAAGTAGGTGTAATGTGAATATGACTGGAAATACACTTTAAAGGCGATGCTTAGAAATGTCTTGTCTCTAACCCTATATCTTTACTCTTTTAGCTGCTGCCTCCATTCTGCTCACCTATACTGGCAGTGTTCTTATGCAAGCAAAGTAAAGGTGAACTCCGGTCATCCCAAGGACGTCGTCTTCATCACTTGGCCCGATTTTTGTTTTTGTTTTTTTGTGATTAATTAGGCAGTAGCCATTCTGATTGCTTAAAGAGCCAGCCTCTTAACATTGTAAAATAAACTATTGTACAGAATTTGTAAAGAATAAATGTTGACATGATTATTAAACATAAGCAATGTCTTTCCATCTTTTACTTTGTATTTTAACTAGATGGTGATGGGCAGTGCGCTTGCACTTAGTTTAAATGGTAATTCAGGCTGTTTTTTTTTTAATCTTAATCCATTTTATGTATTAAGCTAAAAAGCCTTCTGTGTGCAGCAATCCCCCTAATGCTTACCTAAGCCTCCTCTCTACCCAGTGATGGGTGCTTCTGGGACTCTCTCCTGATAGGCCTAGATGCAGCAGTGGTGCCATTGGCTCCCACTGTTACTCAGCCAATCAGGGGTGAGGGGCCGAATGGCAGCTTCGTGTGAATGGACACAGGGAGCTGCAGCTTGGCTTGTGTGTCAAAATGAATGAGGGGCCAAAAACTATAGCCAGGGACCCGAGAGGAGGATCCGGGCTGCCCTTTGCAAAACCACAATATATTTTGTTTGTGTGTGTTTTTTTTTTTTTCATTAAAATAACATGCACCTAATAAAAAATGTTATTCCAGCTTTGTTTAAAATTCAAAATGCATTGCATGATCTTAAATTTATATCAACTGCCCTGCAGCATAACATACCATACACAACATTGGCTTTGTATTTGACCACAATTAGGCCTTGTGTCACCTTAAAGTTGTTTCTCAATTAGCCAGACTAGTTGAGGAAAATGCAGGCAGGTAGGGAAGCGATGCATACTAAAATCATAGAATCCATTTACAACAAGATTACATATAACCTCATAACTCCTGAATGTTCATTGGTTACCTCCCACCTGGTCAATGCACACGTGCCTGGGCAGGACGGGCATCATTCTAAAAGGACACACCAGTGCATCCTTTGTGTCAATGTGCAGTGAGATCAGTTCTGCGGACACAGATTGCAGATCCCCGGTGTACTGGCACACTGTGTTTGGCTTTGAAATGTGATTGCTGTCTGTGCTCTGATATCACTGTGCCACCATCTGTCTGATCACTGCCACAGCAGTACAAAACCGGTACTGCCAGTCACTATCCCTAATCACTGCCACATCAGTGTCTTGATTCCTGCCACACTAGTCTCCAATGTATTCAGACCAGTGTATGCCAGCAACAGTATTCATATCACAACCAGTGCAGTGTTTGTCTTTGCCTGTTTATCAGCCACACTTCTGCCTGGACTGACCTATCTGCACATCCTGCTGACTACATTATTGTGAGATGCCAATCCTAGCCATTCCCTGCAACCTGCATGCCTGGAACCACAGGAGCTCTACCTTTCTCCAGCCTCCTGTGCTTCTGGCCAGTGAACATGGCATTCTTGGGGGCAGCCATGTACCAGTAGGCTAAGCTTGCTAGACTTGTAGGAACTGTGACACTACACTACATTCCCTGACTATTACAGTATATTTGGTTGATTTGTAATACACAAGATGCAATATCTGGTCCATAATCCATAATGAGTATCACACGTGGTATCCTCATACTCAGGAGTAGCAGAATCTGTGTTAGGTTGTAATTCTAAGCAGGGCTGCTTATATGCAGTACAGCCAGCTCTCATGTACTGGGCCCCAGGCACCATCAGTTCAAAAAGGTGGGGGGGGGGGGGAGTCACCTGCTGAGCAAGAGGGCAGGTTGTACTGTATTATTGCAGCCCCTGTTCCTCTTCTGCCATCCCCTGCAGTGCTGCCAGCTTCTCTTCCTCTGGCTGCACTTCAGGAGGATTGGGCCAAGCACATGTGCCCCTTTCCCCTGCAGCCCTGCCGGCTTCTCTCTTCTCCAGCCGACACAAAGAGAGATGTTCCAGGATAGAGATTGGGAGGGGCTAGTAAATGTTATTTCCTGGCCCCTTCCATTCCTGAGTTAACAGTGAGCGATCGGTACCACTCCTGTGTCCATTCCTCATAGAAGCATGGTAAACCTTGTTTACTATGCTTCAGTTCGAATGAGCAGGAAGCCTCAGAGCATTGATCTGTGCTGGTGAGGCTGCAAAGAAAGAGACTGATAAATCTGTCCTTATTCACTTTCACCCGGGAATGGGGGGCCCTGTCAGGTAGGCTGTATGGGGCCCAGTGATTTAGAACAGCAGCCCTAATTCTAAGCATGCTTATGAGAAATATCTTGCTTCACTTAACAAAAAAAGATGGGCTGTAGATCACTTGTGTGTATGTAGCAGGATTTCCAGCCATTTTGCTGGATATGGGTCCGCCTGGGTTACTGCTAGCAGCACATTTAAGAATGTTTTCCAAGTGTGAGCACTGAGACAATGACCAGTCCAGTATCTTTGGGTTTTTGTATTTATTGAGAACTTGGATAGGAGAAGGGATGAGTCGGATACTCTTCTGGCTCAACTATGCACAAATTGCCGGGGATAACTGAGAAATGCCTGTTGGCGCTGACTTAAAGCTGGCTGGATGCTGGTTGACGCTGGTTAATGCTGGCTTGCTGCCTGTTAACGCTGAACTGACTTCTGAATACTTCCTTGTGTCTCAAAGTCATCTTGTGGGGAAAAAAAGAACATTGATTTAATTTGTGTATGGTGTCTCATGATCTTGTCCGTAAGGCCCCTTTCACACTTGTGCGACTTGTCATGCGATTTGGGACTGCAAAATCGCATGACAAGTCGTTCTCCATTATTTCCAATGAGCCCCATTCATTTCTGTGCGACCTGAAGTCGCACCAACTTCAAAGTAGTCACTGCACTACTTTTGGCATGATTTTGGTGCGTTTTGAGGAAAAGACATTATAAGCCCAGTCAAACTCACATCAAAATCGCGGCAAAAAGTTGCGGCCAAATTGTGGTAAAAGTGGGAGACTTTGAAGTCGCATAAGTGTGAAAGGGGCCTTAAAGTAACACAGTGCTGAATCGCAAAAAACATGGCCTGGTCATTAACCGCTTGCCGACCGCCGCATGACTATTTACTGCGGTGGTCAGCCCCTCACAGGCAAAGCGACGTAGGTCTACATCGCTAGTCTGTGAGGCTCTAGGGAGTGAGCGCACCCCGCCGGAGGCACGCTCCCGCGTGGTTCACGGCCCCCCATGCGCGTGTGCCCGGCGAACCCGATGTCCGCCGGGCACTCGCGATCGTCCGTTACATCGGAAGAAAGGCAGGCGGCTAATGTAAACAAAGCCGCCTGTCATTCTTCCCTGTGTAAGAATGAAGATCACACGGTTCTACTATGTAGGACCGTTGATCTCTGCTCTTACACTAGTAGCCACAGCTAATCACAGTTAGAAACACGCCCCTAGGGACACACTTAACCCCTCCCTCTCCAATAGAGTTAACTCCTTCACTGCCAGTGTAATTTTTGCAGTAACAGTGCATATGTATAGCACTGATTACTGCAGTAATATCACTGGTAACCCCAAAAGTGTCAAAAATGTCAGTCAAGGGTCCGATCTGTCCACCGCAATGTCGCAGTTCCGCAAAAAAAATCGCAGATCGCCGCCATTACTCGTTAAAAAAAAAAACAACAAAAATAAAAAAAAATGTTCCCTTAGTTAGTAAACGCAATAACTTTTGCGCAAACCAATCAAAATACGCTTTTTATGATTTTTCTTACCAAACAAACGATCAACTTTTTTTTTCCTGTTTTAACCTTTTCTGAAAATGTCTGCAAATTCCAACTAATAAACACTAGAGGGTGCTCGGACATCAGATTATAGTATTGAACACAGGATGTCTGTTATACAATGCAACCTATAAATTGGATAAAACAATATGCCTTTAAAAGTAGCAAACAGTACAATAAAATTATCATGTAACCAGTTCTGGACCGGAAGGATTTGCCCCCTTAATGACCAGGTCATTTTTTTGCGATTTAGCACTTCGTTACTTTAACGGGCGCGGTCGTGCGACACTGTACTGAAATAAAATTGATGTTCTTTTTTTCCCACATATAGAGCTTTCTTTTTTTTTTTCAAATAGTTTTTATTAGTTTTAAACAGCAGGTACAAGAAATGCAGTCAGCGTTGCAGGAGGACAGATTTATCAGTCTCTTTCTTTGCAGCCTCACCAGCACAGATAAATGAAGTTACAAAAACAACAAGCGATATGAAATATAACATGTCAGAAAAAATAAAGTAGAAACAACTAGCAGTCATTTATCATTCCAAGTGATCCATGGTTCCCAGTGTTTGGTATGTGTTGGCAGGGATTGAGATCGCAGTGCCAGTGATTTCTCAAATTCAAACGTGGTCCCCACTGAGGCTATGACCTCTGACAGGTTTGGGGCTTCCGTGTTTTTCCATCTCCTAGTAATGGTGGCCCTAGCGGCCAGTAGTATGTGCGATACCACCCATCTAGCCGGACCGCGGTCCAGGGGCCGGACTGAAAAGAAAGGGGGCCTGACTGCGGCCCGGGGACCGGACAGAAAAGATACGGGGCCGGACTGCGTTCCAGGGACTGGACCAAAAAGATAGGGGGCCGGACTGTGGCCAGGGGCCGGACCGAAAAGATAGAGGGCCGGACTGCGGCCCGGGGGCAGGATTGAAAAGATAGGGGGCCGGACTGCGGTCCAGGGGCAGACTGAAAAGAAAGGGGGCTGGACTTTTTTTCCTGTTTTACCCTTTTCTGAAAATGTCTGCAAATTCCAACTAATACCCACTAGAGGGCGCTCAGACATCAGATTATAGTATAGAACACAGGATGTCTGTTATACAATGCAACCTATAAATTGGATAAAACAATATTTCTTTAAAAGTAGCAAACAGTACAATAAAATTATCATTTAACCAGTTCTGGACCGGAAGGATTTGCCCCCTTAATGACCAGGTCATTTTTTTGCGATTTAGCACTGCGTTACTTTAACGGGCGTGGTCGTGCGACACTGTACTGAAATAAAATTGATGTTCTTTTTTTTCCCCACACATAGAGCTTTCTTTTGATGGTATTTGATCACCTGTGGGATTTTTTTTTTTTGCGCTATAATGAAAAAAAAATAGGGGGCCGGACTGCGGTCCAGGGGCCAGATTGAAAAGATAGGGGGCCAAACTGCGGCCCGGGGGCCAGACCAAAAATATAGGGGGCCGGACTGCAAACCAGGGGCCGGACCGAAAAGATAGGGGGCCGGACCAAAAATATAGGGGGCCGGACTGCGGCCCAAAAAGATAGGGGGCCAGACATACGGCCCGGGGGCCAGATTGAAAAGATAGGGGGCCGGATTGCGGCCCAGGGGCCAAACCAAAAATATAGGGGGCCAGACTGCAATCCAGGGGCTGGACCGAAAAGATAGGGGGCCGGACTGCGGCCCAGGGGCCAGACCAAAAATATAGAGGGCCGGCCTGTGGCTCGGGGGCCAGACCAAAAATATAGAGGGCCAGACTGTGGCTCAGGGGCCAGACTGAAAATATAGGGGGCCGGACTATGGCTCGGGGGACAGACTAAAAATATAGGGGGCCGGACTGCAAACCAGGGGCCGGACCGAAAAGATAGGGGGCCGGACCGAAAAGATAGGGGGCCGGATTGCGGCCCGGGGGCCAGACTGAAAATATAGGGGGCCGGACTATGGCTCAGGGGCCAGACTGAAAATATAGGGGGCCGGACTGTGGCCGGGGGGGCCGGACCGAAAAGATAGGGGGCCGGACTGCGGCCCGAAAAGATAGAGGGCCAGACTGAAAATATAGGGGGCCGGAACAAAAAGATACGGGGCCGGACCTGAACAGATAGGGGTCCACACTATGGTTAGGGTCACAAATGTTAGCTATCACCAAAATAGAAATTGAAGGAAACAATTCTATTAAGGGGGCCGGACTGCTACCCGGGGGCCAGATTGAAAAGATAGGGGGCCGGACTGCGGCCTGAAAAGATAGGGGGCCGGACTGCGGCCCGGGGGCCAGATTGAAAAGATAGGGGGCCGGACTGCGGCCCAGGGGCCAGACTGAAAAGATAGGGGGCCGGACCAAAAATAAAGAGGGCCGGACTGTGGCTTGTAGGCCAGACTGAAAATATAGGGGGCCGGACTGTGGCTCAGGGGCCAGACTAAAAATATAGGGGGCCGGACTACAAACCAGGGGCCGGACCGAAAAGATAGGGGGCCAGACTGCGGCCCGGGGGCAAGATTGAAAAGAAAGGGGGCCGGACTGCAGCCCGAAAAGATAGAGGGCCGGACTTTGGCTCCGGGGCCAGACTGAAAATATAGGGGGCCGGACTGCGGCTCGGGGGCTGGACCAAAAAGATACGGGGCCGGACCTGAACAGATAGGGGTCCACACTATGGTTAGGGTCACAAATGTTAGTTATCACCAAAATAGAAATTTAGTTAGTTATCACCAAAAAATTCTATAAAGACTGCGACCCAGGGGCCAGATTGAAAAGGTAGAGGGCTGTACTGCGGCCCGAAAAGATAGGGGCCGGACTGCGGCCCGGGGGCCAGATTGAAAAGATAGGGGACCGGACCGAAAAGATAGGGGGCCGGACTGCGTTCCGAAAAGATAGGGGGCCGGACATACGGCCCGGGGGCCAGATTGAAAAGATAGGGGGCCAAACCAAAAATAAAGAGGGCCGGACTGTGGCTTGTAGGCCAGACTGAAAATATAGGGGGCCGGACTGCGACCCAGGGGCCAGATTGAAAAGATAGGGGGCCGGACTGCAGCCCGAAAAGATAGGGGGCCGGACTGCGGCCCAGGGGCCAGACCAAAAATATAGAGGGCCGGCCTGTGGCTCGGGGGCCAGACCAAAAATATAGAGGGCCAGACTGTGGCTCAGGGGCCAGACTGAAAATATAGGGGGCCGGACTATGGCTCGGGGGACAGACTAAAAATATAGGGGGCCGGACTGCAAACCAGGGGCCGGACCGAAAACATAGGGGGCCGGACCGAAAAGATAGGGGGCCGGACTGCGGCCCGGGGGCCAGATTGAAAAGATTGGGGGCCGCACTGCGGCCCGGGGGCCAGATTGAAAAGATAGGGGGCCGGCCTGCGGCCAAGGGGCCAGACTGAAAAAATATGGGGCCGGACCGAAAAGATAGGGGGCCGGACTGCGGTCTGAAAAGATAGGGGGCCGGACATACGGCCCGGGGCCAGATTGAAAAGATAGGGGGCCAAACCAAAAATAAAGAGGGCCGGACTGTGGCTTGTAGGCCAGACTGAAAATATAGGGGGCCGGACTGTGGCTCAGGGGCCAGACTAAAAATATAGGGGGCCGGACTGCAAACCAGGGGCCGGACCGAAAAGATAGAGGGCTGGACCGAAAAGATAGGGGGCAGGATTGCGGGCCGAAAAAATAGGGGGCCGGACTGTGGCTTGTAGGCCAGACTGAAAATATAGGGGGCCGGACTGTGGCTTGTAGGCCAGACTGAAAATATAGGGGCCGGACTGTGGCTCAGGGGCCAGACTAAAAATATAGGGGGCCAGACTGCAAACTAGGGGCCGGACCAAAAAGATAGAGGGCCGGACTGTGGCTCCGGGGCCAGACTGAAAATATAGGGGGCCGGACTGCGGCTCGGGGGCTGGACCAAAAAGATAGGGGGCCGGACCTGAACAGATAGGGGTCAACACTATGTTTAGGGTCACAAATGTTAGTTATCACCAAAATAGAAATTGAAGGAAACAATTCTATAAAGGGGGCCGGACTGCGACCCAGGGGCCAGATTGAAAAGGTAGGGGGCTGGACTGCGGCCCGAAAAGATAGGGGCCGGACTGCGGCCCGGGGGCCAGATTGAAAAGATAGGGGGCCGGACTACGGCCAAGGGGCCAGACTGAAAAAATAGGGGACCGGACCGAAAAGATAGGGGGCCGGACTGCGTTCCGAAAAGATAGGGGGCCGGACATACGGCCTGGGGGCCAGATTGAAAAGATAGGGGGCCAAACCAAAAATAAAGAGGGCCGGACTGTGGCTTGTAGGCCAGACTGAAAATATAGGGGGCCGGACTGTGGCTCAGGGGCTAGACTAAAAATATAGGGGGCCGGACTGCAAACTAGGGGCCGGACCGAAAAGATAGGGGGCCGGACCAAAAAGATAGGGGGCCGGATTGCGGCCCGGGGGCCAGATTGAAAAGATAGGGGGCCGGACTGCTGCCAAGGGGCCAGACTGAAAAAATAGGGGGCCGGACCGAAAAGATAGGGGGCCGGACTGCGGTCCGAAAAGATAGGGGGCCGGACATACGGCCCGGGGGCCAGATTGAAAATATAGGGGGCCAAACCAAAAATAAAGAGGGCCGGACTGTGGCTTGTAGGCCAGACTGAAAATATAGGGGGCCGGACTGTGGCTCAGGGGCCAGACTAAAAATATAGGGGGCCGGACTGCAAACCAGGGGCCGGACCGAAAAGATAGGGGGCCGGACCGAAAAGATAGGGGGCCAGATTGCGGGCCGAAAAAATAGGGGGCCGGACTGTGGCTTGTAGGCCAGACTGAAAATATAGGGGGCCGGACTGTGGCTCAGGGGCACGACTAAAAATATAGGGGGCCGGACTGCAAACCAGGGGCCGGACCGAAAAGATAGGGGGCCGGACCGAAAAGATAGTGGGCCAGATTGCGGGCCGAAAAAATAGGGGGCCGGACTTTGGCTTGTAGGCCATACTGAAAAGATAAGGGGACGGACTGCGGCCCGGGGGCAAGATTGAAAAGATAGGGGGCCGGATAAATTGGATAAAACAATATTCTTTTAAAAGTAGCAAACAGTACAATAAAATTATCATTTAACCAGTTCTGGACCGGAAGGATTTGTCCCCTTAATGACCAGGTCATTTTTAGCAGCGATTTAGCAATGCGTTACTTTAACGGGCGCGGTCGTGCGACACTGTACTTAAATAAAATTGATGTTCTTTTTTTCCCACATATAGAGCTTTCTTTAGATGGTATTTGATCACCTGTGAGATTTTTATTTTTTGTGCTATAAAGAAAAAAAGATAGGGGGCCGGACTGCGGCCCGGGGGCCAGACTGAAAAAGATAGGGGGCCGGACTGAAAAGATAGGGGTCTGAACTGTGGTCCAGGGGCCGGACTGAAAAGATAGGGGGCCGGACTGCGGCCCGGGAGCCGGACCAAAAGATAGGGGAACGGACTGTGGCCAGGGGCCGGACCAAAAGATAGGGGGCCAGACTGTGGCCCGGGGGCCGGACCGAAAAGATAGGGGGCCGGGGGCTGGATTGGAAAGATAGGGGGCCAGACTGCAAACCACGGACCGGACCGAAAAGATAGGGGGCCGGACCGTGGCCCGAAAAGATAGGGGCCGGACTGCGGCCCAGGGGCCAGATTGAAAAGATAGGGGGCCAGACTGCTGCCCGAAAAGATAGGGGGCCGGACTGTGGCCCGGGGGCCAGATTGAAAAGATAGTGGGCCGGACTGCGGCCCGGGGGCCAAACCAAAAATATAGGGGGCCAGACTGAAAACCAGGGGCTGGACCAAGAAGATAGGGGGCCGGACTGTGGGCCGGGGGCTGGATTGGAAAGATAGGGGGCCGGACTGCAAATCACGGACCGGACCGAAAAGATAGGGGGCCGAACTATGGCTCGGGGGCCAGACTGCGGCCCGGTTACCGGACCGGAAAGATAGGGGGCCGGACTGAAAAGATAGGGGGCTGGACTGTGGCCGGGGGGCTGGACCGAAAAGATAGGGGGCCGGACCGTGGCCCAAAAAGATAGGGGCCGGACTGCGGCCCGGGGGGCCAGATTGAAAAGATAGGGGGCCGGACTGCGGCCCCAAAAGATAGGGGGCCGGACTATGGCTCGGGGGCCAGACTGCGGCCCTGTTACCGGACCGAAAAGATAGGGGGCCGGACTGCGGACCAGGGGCGGACTGAAAAGATAGGGGGCTGGACTGTGCGACACTGTACTGAAATAAAATTGATGTTCTTTTTTTTCCCACACATAGAGCTTTCTTTTGATGGTATTTGATCACCTGTGGGATTTTTTTTTTTGCGCTATAATGAAAAAAAAAATAGGGGGCCGGACTGCGGTCCAGGGGCCGGACTGAAAAGATAGGGTGCCATTCTGTGACCCGGGGGCCAGATTGAAAAGATAGGGGGCCGGACTGCGGCCCGAAAAGATAGGGGGCCCGGACGGCGGCCCGGGGGCCAGATTGAAAAGATAGGGGGCCGGACTGCGGCCCAGGGGCCAGACTGAAAAGATAGGGGGCCTGACTGCGGCCCGGGGACCGGACAGAAAAGATACGGCGCCGGACTGCGGTCCAGGGACCGGACCAAAAAGATAGGGGGCCGGACCGAAAAGATAGAGGGCCGGACCGAAAAGATAGGGGGCCGGATTGCGGGCCGAAAAGATAGGGGGCCGGACTACGGCCCGGGGGCCAGACTGAAAGTATAGGGGGTCGGACTGCGGCCCGGGGGCTGGACCAAAAAGATAGGGGGCCGGACCTGAACAGATAGGGGTCCACACTATGGTTAGGGTCACAAATGTTAGTTATCACCAAAATAGAAATTGAAGGAAACAATTCTATAAAGGGGGGCGGACTGCGACCCAGGGCCAGATTGAAAAGATAGGGGGCCGGACTGCGGCCCGAAAAGATAGGGGGCCGGACTGCGGCCCGGGGGCCAGATTGAAAAGATAGGGGGCCGGACTGCGGCCAAGGGGCCAGACTGAAAAAATAGGGGGCCGGACCAAAAAGATAGGGGGCCGGACTGCGGTCCGAAAAGATAGGGGGCCGGACATACGGCCCGGGGGCCAGATTGAAAAGATAGGGGGCGAAACCAAAAATAAAGAGGGCCGGACTGTGGCTTGTAGGCCAGACTGAAAATATAGGGGGCCGGACTGTGGCTCCGGGGCCAGACTGAAAATATAGGGAACCGGACTGCGGCTCGGGGGCTGGACCAAAAAGATAGGGGGCCGGACCTGAACAGATAGGGGTCCACACTATGGTTAGGGTCACAAATGTTAGTTATCACCAAAATAGAAATTGAAGGAAACAATTCTAAACATACGCAACCCGATCTACTTTTTTTCCTGTTTTAACCTTTTCTGAAAATGTCTGCAAATTCCAACTAATACCCACTAGAGGGCGCTCAGACATCAGATTATAGTATAGAACACAGAATGTCTGTTATACAATGCAACCTATGAATAAAACAATATTCTTTTAAAAGTAGCAAGCAATCCAATAAAATTATCATTTAACCAGTTCTGGACCGGAAGGAATTGCGCCCTTAATGACCGGGTCATTTTTTGCGATTTAGCACTGAGTTACTTTAACGGGCGCCGTCGTGCAACAATGTACTGAAATAAAATTGATGTTCTTTTTTTTCCACATATAGAGCTTTCTTTTGATGGTATTTGATCACCTGTGGGATTTTAATTTTTTGCGCTATAATGAAAAAAAAATAGGGGGCCGGACTGCGGTCCAGGGGCCGGACTGAAAAGATAGGGTGCCGTTCTGCGACCCGGGGGCCAGATTGAAAAGATAGGGGGCCGGACTGCGGCCCGAAAAGATAGGGGGCCGGATGGCGGCCCGGGGGCCAGATTGAAAAGATAGGGGGCCGGACTGCGGCCCAGGGGCCAGACTGAAAAGATAGGGGGCCGGACCGAAAAGATAGGGGGCCGACCTGCGGTCCGGGGGCCGGACAGAAAAGATAGGGGACTGGACTGCGGCCCAAAAGGATAGGGGGCCGGACTGCGGTCCAGGGGTTGGACTGAAAAGATAGGGGGCCTGACTGCGGCCTGGGGACCGGACAGAAAAGATACGGCACCGGACTGCGGTCCAGGGACCGGACCAAAAAGATAGGGGGCCGGACTGTGGCCAGGGGCCGGACCGAAAAGATAGAGGGTCGGATTGAAAAGATAGGGGGCCGGACTGCGGTTCAGGGGCAGACTGAAAAGATAGGAGCTGGACTTTTTTTCCTGTTTTAACCTTTTCTGAAAATGTCTGCAAATTCCAACTAATACCCACTAGAGGGCGCTCAGACATCAGATTATAGTATAGAACACAGGATGTCTTTTATGCAATGCAACCTATAAATTGGATAAAACAATATTCTTTTAAAAGTAGCAAACGTACAATAAAATTATCATTTAACCAGTTCTGGACCGGAAGGATTTGCCCCCTTAATGACCAGGTCATTTTTTTTTGCGATTTAGCACTGCGTTACTTTAATGGGCGCGGCCGTGCGACTCTGTACTGAAATAAAATTGATGTTCTTTTTTTCCCACAAATAGAGCTTTATTTTGATGGTATTTGATCACCTGTGGGACTGTGGGATTTTTATTTTTTGCGCTATAAAGAAAAAAAGATAGGGGGCCGGACTGTGGCCCGGGGGCTGGACCGAAAGGATAGGGGACCGGACAGAAAAGATAGGGGGCTGGACTGCGGTCCGGACTGAAAATATAGGGGGCCGAACTGCGGCCCGGGGGCCGGATCTAAAAATTAGGGGGCTGGACTGTGGTCCAGGGGCCGGACCGAAAAGATAGGGGGCCGGACTGCGGTCCAGGGGCCTGATCGAAAAGATAGGGGACCGGACCTGGACAGATAGTTATGGTTACAAATAGGGTTGAGCGAACACCTAGATGTCCGTGTTCGACGGGTTCGGCCGAACTTTAAAAAAAAGTCCGGGTCCGTGTCCCGGACTTTTACCGAACTTTTCCCGGACACCGAACCCCATTGAAGTCAATGGGGACCCGAACTTTAAGGCACTAAAATGGCTCTAAAATACCAAAGGAAAGGGCTAGAGTGCTGCAAATGGCAGCAAAACGTAATTAAGAGCATGGCAAGTGCTCTGCAAACAAATGTGGATAGGGAAATAACTTAAAACAACAAAAAAAAAACAGAAAAATAAAACAATGTTCTTCTTCATCTCTGAAGGACGAGGCCCATATGGAGTAGGAGGGAGGTTGAGGTGGTGGTGGATGTGGCGGTGACATAGGCGTGCGCACAGGGTGTGCTGGGTGTGCCTGGGCACACCCTAATCACCTAGGGCACATAGCATTGCCAGTGAGGAGATGGGAAAGATCTCCCTTGGACCTGCTCTGCTCTATTTCTCCTTGCCTACAGGTACATGGCCCCGATACATTACTCTCCCTGCTGGCAAACACATGCATGTGTATTTCAACTTTGGGGTGCACACCTTAATGCAATAGGCTGCGCACACCTATGGGCGGTGTAGGTGGAAGCGGCGGTGGAGGAGGACCAGGGCCGGATTAACAGCATCATGGGCTTGGTGCTGAGGATTTTGAAGGGCCTTAAGGGCCGTGCCTTGCCATGCACCCAGAGGAGGAAGGGTGCAGCCATGCATGCCTAATTCAACATGGGATGCTGTCTCTGAAGCCCATAAACACATCCATGCATCGCCAACTGTCCCTCCTTGTCCGGCCTTCACGCTGTGTGGGGAGGTTCTGAGGGTGCTGCCTGGGGAAGCGAGCATAGAAGCCAGACTTCTGTGTTTACAAGTGACAGAAGAGCGGTAACAGTGAATATGGCCAACCCGGGGCCTATATAAAAGGTAGGGGCCTGGAGCTGCAGCTCCAATAGCCCCTACATTAATCTGGCCCTGAGGAGGAGGACGAGGTAGCCAACACTGCTTCTTTTCAAAAATTTTAAATGAGGGTACACCCCAAAAGAGTGAGAAAGAGCAAAAATGGAACAATGGGTGGGTAAGGTCGGTATCCATTGCTATTCTGCATAAGGTACGGAAAAGTCCCGTGGGATCCATGCCTGGTTCATTTTAATGAACGTGAGCTTGTCCACATTGTCTCTGGACAGGCGGCTGCGCTTGTCTGTTATAACGCCCCCAGCCGTGCTAAATACCCGTTCAGATAATACACTGGCTGCAGGGCACGCCAGCACCTCCAAGGCGTAAAGGGCAAGCTCAAGCCATGTGCCCAATTTGGAGACCCAGAAGTTGAAGGGGGCAGACCCGTCATTCACTACATGTAGGCGTGTGCACACATACTGCTCCACCATGTTGGTAAAATGCTGCCTCCTGCTAAGACGTTCCATCTGAGCTGCTGGTGCTGCTGTTTGTTGTGGCGTGCTGACAAAGCTTTTCCACATTTCGGCCATGCTAACCCTGCCTTCTGCGGTGCTGGCGGTGCCCTGGTTGCGTTGGCGACCTCCTCCTCCTCCTCTGCCTTGTGCTTCCACTGTGGCCCCGCTGTCAGATGGGAATGCCAGCAGCATGGCGTCTACCAGCGTGCGCTTGTACTCGCGCATCTTGCGATCGCGCTCCAGTGAGTGAATTAAGGACGGTACGTTGTCCTTGTAACGGGGATCCAGCAGCGTGGCCACCCAGTAATCAGCACAAGTTAGAATGTTGGCAACTCGGCGGTCGTTGTGGAGACACTGCAGCATGTAATCGCTCATGTGTGCCAGGCTGCCCAGAGGCAACGAAAGGCTGTCCTCTGTGGGAGGTGTATCGTCCGTGTCCTCTGTATCCCCCCAGCCACGCACCAGTGATGGCCATGAGCTGGCCTGGGTGCCACCCTGCTGTGAACATGGTTCCATCTCCTCCTCCAGCTCCTCCTCCTCCTCATCCTCCTCATCCTCCAGAACTGTGCCCCTGCTGGACAATTGCGTCCCTGGCGTTTGCGTGTGCAGGAACCCACCCTCGGAGCCCCTTGCGAATGACTGCCCTGAAAGCCTTGGAAATGTTACCTCTTCATCCTCCTCCTCCTCCTCCTCCTCATCCTGTGCCACATCCTCTTCCATCATCGCCCAAATTGTTTTTTCAAGGAGGCATAGAAGTGGGATAGTTAAGCTGAGAACGGCGTCATTGCCACTGGCCATGTTGGTGGAGTACTCAAAACAGCGCAACAAGGCACACAGGTCTCGCATGGAGGCCCAGTTAAATTAAATAGCGGAATAGAAAATATGATCCAAAAAAAGTGTATGTATATCACACGTACACAACCACACTGGGCCCCAATTACTATTGTTTGTACCCCTAAAAGGCTAGATGAGGAGTAGGGGGAGTATGGAACAGGCAGCACCCTCAAACCTTCAGAAGTATGAGATGAACCCCAACAACTTGGAAAGGTGGATCTCTCTCACACGTACCGACACAGACTATCCCGCAATTCAATTGATCCTCAAAGGTTTTTATTGAATAGCGGAATAGGAAATATGATCAAAAAAAGTGTATGTATCTCGCACGTACACAACCACACTAGGCCCCAATTACTATTGTTTGTACCCCTAAAAGGCTAGATGAGGAGTAGGGGGGGTATGGAACAGGCAGCACCCTCAAACCTTCAGAAGTATGAGATGAACCCCAACAACTTGGAAAGGTGGATCTCTCTCACACGTACCGACACAGACTATCCCGCAATTCAATTGATCCTCAAAGGTTTTTATTGAATAGCGGAATAGGAAATATGATCAAAAAAAGTGTATGTATCTCGCACGTACACAACCACACTAGGCCCCAATTACTATTGTTTGTACCCCTAAAAGGCTAGATGAGGAGTAGGGGGGGTATGGAACAGGCAGCACCCTCAAACCTTCAGAAGTATGAGATGAACCCCAACAACTTGGAAAGGTGGATCTCTCTCACACGTACCAACACAGACTATCCCCCAATTTAACTGATCCCCAAAGGTTTTTGATTAAATAGCGGAATAGAAAATATGATCCCAAAAAAGTGTATGTATATCACACGTACACAACCACACTGGGCCCCAATTACTATTGTTTGTACCCCTAAAAGGCTAGATGAGGAGTAGGGGGAGTATGGAACAGGCAGCACCCTCAAACCTTCAGAAGTATGAGATGAACCCCAACAACTTGGAAAGGTGGATCTCTCTCACACGTACCAACACAGACTATCCCCCAATTTAACTGATCCCCAAAGGTTTTTGATTAAATAGCGGAATAGAAAATATGATCCCAAAAAAGTGTATGTATATCACACGTACACAACCACACTAGGCCCCAATTACTATTGTTTGTACCCCTAAAAGGCTAGGAGTAGGGGGAGTATGGAACAGGCAGCACCCTCAAACCTTCAGAAGTATGAGATGAACCCCAACAACTTGGAAAGGTGGATCTCTCTCACACGTACCGACACAGACTATCCCGCAATTCAATTGATCCTCAAAGGTTTTTATTGAATAGCGGAATAGGAAATATGATCAAAAAAAGTGTATGTATCTCGCACGTACACAACCACACTAGGCCCCAATTACTATTGTTTGTACCCCTAAAAGGCTAGATGAGGAGTAGGGGGGGTATGGAACAGGCAGCACCCTCAAACCTTCAGAAGTATGAGATGAACCCCAACAACTTGGAAAGGTGGATCTCTCTCACACGTACCAACACAGACTATCCCCCAATTTAACTGATCCCCAAAGGTTTTTGATTAAATAGCGGAATAGAAAATATGATCCCAAAAAAGTGTATGTATATCACACGTACACAACCACACTAGGCCCCAATTACTATTGTTTGTACCCCTAAAAGGCTAGGAGTAGGGGGAGTATGGAACAGGCAGCACCCTCAAACCTTCAGAAGTATGAGATGAACCCCAACAACTTGGAAAGGTGGATCTCTCTCACACGTACCAACACAGACTATCCCCCAATTTAACTGATCCCCAAAGGTTTTTATTGAATAGCGGAATAGGAAATATGATCAAAAAAAGTGTATGTATCTCGCACGTACACAACCACACTAGGCCCCAATTACTATTGTTTGTACCCCTAAAAGGCTAGATGAGGAGTAGGGGGGGTATGGAACAGGCAGCACCCTCAAACCTTCAGAAGTATGAGATGAACCCCAACAACTTGGAAAGGTGGATCTCTCTCACACGTACCGACACAGACTATCCCGCAATTCAATTGATCCTCAAAGGTTTTTATTGAATAGCGGAATAGGAAATATGATCAAAAAAAGTGTATGTATCTCGCACGTACACAACCACACTAGGCCCCAATTACTATTGTTTGTACCCCTAAAAGGCTAGATGAGGAGTAGGGGGGGTATGGAACAGGCAGCACCCTCAAACCTTCAGAAGTATGAGATGAACCCCAACAACTTGGAAAGGTGGATCTCTCTCACACGTACCGACACAGACTATCCCCCAATTTAACTGATCCCCAAAGGTTTTTGATTAAATAGCGGAATAGAAAATATGATCCCAAAAAAGTGTATGTATATCACACGTACACAACCACACTGGGCCCCAATTACTATTGTTTGTACCCCTAAAAGGCTAGATGAGGAGTAGGGGGAGTATGGAACAGGCAGCACCCTCAAACCTTCAGAAGTATGAGATGAACCCCAACAACTTGGAAAGGTGGATCTCTCTCACACGTACCAACACAGACTATCCCCCAATTTAACTGATCCCCAAAGGTTTTTGATTAAATAGCGGAATAGAAAATATGATCCCAAAAAAGTGTATGTATATCACACGTACACAACCACACTAGGCCCCAATTACTATTGTTTGTACCCCTAAAAGGCTAGGAGTAGGGGGAGTATGGAACAGGCAGCACCCTCAAACCTTCAGAAGTATGAGATGAACCCCAACAACTTGGAAAGGTGGATCTCTCTCACACGTACCAACACAGACTATCCCCCAATTTAACTGATCCCCAAAGGTTTTTGATTAAATAGCGGAATAGAAAATATGATCCCAAAAAAGTGTATGTATATCACACGTACACAACCACACTAGGCCCCAATTACTATTGTTTGTACCCCTAAAAGGCTAGGAGTAGGGGGAGTATGGAACAGGCAGCACCCTCAAACCTTCAGAAGTATGAGATGAACCCCAACAACTTGGAAAGGTGGATCTCTCTCACACGTACCAACACAGACTATCCCCCAATTTAACTGATCCCCAAAGGTTTTTGATTAAATAGCGGAATAGAAAATATGATCCCAAAAAAGTGTATGTATATCACACGTACACAACCACACTAGGCCCCAATTACTATTGTTTGTACCCCTAAAAGGCTAGGAGTAGGGGGAGTATGGAACAGGCAGCACCCTCAAACCTTCAGAAGTATGAGATGAACCCCAACAACTTGGAAAGGTGGATCTCTCTCACACGTACCAACACAGACTATCCCCCAATTTAACTGATCCCCAAAGGTTTTTGATTAAATAGCGGAATAGAAAATATGATCCCAAAAAAGTGTATGTATATCACACGTACACAACCACACTAGGCCCCAATTACTATTGTTTGTACCCCTAAAAGGCTAGGAGTAGGGGGAGTATGGAACAGGCAGCACCCTCAAACCTTCAGAAGTATGAGATGAACCCCAACAACTTGGAAAGGTGGATCTCTCTCACACGTACCAACACAGACTATCCCCCAATTTAACTGATCCCCAAAGGTTTTTGATTAAATAGCGGAATAGAAAATATGATCCCAAAAAAGTGTATGTATATCACACGTACACAACCACACTAGGCCCCAATTACTATTGTTTGTACCCCTAAAAGGCTAGGAGTAGGGGGAGTATGGAACAGGCAGCACCCTCAAACCTTCAGAAGTATGAGATTGTGTTCACTGTACCCCACAAAGATTGAGTTCACTGCACCCCACAATGATTGTGTTCACTGCACCCCACAAAGATTGTGTTCACTGCACCTCACAAAGATTGTGTTCACTGTACCCCCCAAAGATTGTGTTCACTGCACCCCACAAAGATTCTGTTCACTGTACCCCACAAAGATTGTGTTCACTGCACCCCAAAAAGATTGTGTTCACTGCACCCCAAAAAGGATGTTGTTCACTGCACCCCAAAAAGGATGTTGTTCACTCCACCCCAAAAAGATTGTGTTCACTGCACCCCACAAAGATTGTGTTCACTGCACCCCAAAAATGATTTTGTTCACTGCACCCCAAAAAGGATTTTGTTCACTGCACCCCAAAAAGGATGTTGTTCACTCCACCCCAAAAAGATTGTGTTCACTGCACCCCAAAAAGATTGTGTTCACTGCACCCCACAAAGGATTTTGTTCACTGCACCCCAAAAAGATTGTGTTCACTGCACCCCAAAAAGGATGTTGTTCACTGCACCCCAAAAAGGATTTTGTTCACTGCACCCCAAAAAGATTGTGTTCACTGCACCCCACAAAGGATTTTGTTCACTGCACCCCACAAAGATTGTGTTCACTGCACACCAAAAAGGATTGTGTTCACTGCACCCCAAAAAGATTTTGTTCACTGCACCCCAAAAAGATTGTGTTCACTGCAGCCCAAAAAGATTGTGTTCACTGCAGCCCAAAAAGATTGTGTTCACTGCAGCCCAAAAAGATTGTGTTCACTGCAGCCCAAAAAGATTGTGTTCACTGCAGCCCAAAAAGATTGTGTTCACTGCAGCTCACACACAGAAAAATGGATGTGGATCACTGACACCTGCCTATCTCCAATCCCACACCACACAGCAATATCGATTGTAGTTTGTAGAACACAGTTTCCCTAAAATTCAGCAGACTCTGTCCCTAACAGGATTGAGAAGAGATCGTAGATCAGGATTGAGTGCAGACCCCACCCCCCACACAGCAATATCGATTGTAGTTTGTAGAAGACACTGACCCTATAATTCAGCAGACTCTATCCCTAAAATGCCTACAACTCGCCCTGCCTAAACACTCCGACCTGTCCCTCAATTCTATCCGGACACAAATGGTTTTTTCCTGCCTATCTTTCCCTAATCAGCAGCCAGCACGTTGATGTGTGCTCTGTCCCTGAATCTAAGCAGCATAATGACGCCGCTGCGGCTGCCTCGAACTTATAAAGACTTGGTCACATGCTTCAGACGGCCAATCACAGCTACTGAGACATTTGCAGGCATGGCTGGGATGGCTTAAGGCACACCAGTTAAACGATTGTTGATTGGCTGTTGAAAGCCCGCCATGAAAAGAGCGCCAAAGCATGCAAAACCCGGAAATAAAACGACCGAACACGGATTTTTACCCGAACATACAGTAAAGTGTCCGTGTCCGTGTTCGGGTACAAAAAATCCAATTATTCGGTACGAACACGAATAATACAGTCCGTGTTCGCTCAACACTAGTTACAAATGTTAGTTATCACCAAAATAGAAATTGAAGGAAACAATTCTAAACAACTGCAACCCGATCAACTTTTTTTTTCTTGTTTTAACCCTTTCTGAAAATGTCTGCAAATTCCAACTAATTCCCACTAGAGGGCGCTCAGACATCCGATTAAAGTATAGAACACAGGATGTCTGTTATACAATGCAACCTCTAAATTGGATAAAACAATATTCTTTTAAAAGTAGCAAACAGTACAATAAAATTATCACTTATCCAGTTCTGGACCGGAAGGATTTGCCCCCTTAACTACTTTACCACTAGAGGATTTTGCTGCCTTACGTCTGGGCCAATTTTTGCGATTCGGCACTGTGCGACTTTAACGGACAATTGCGCGGTCGTGTGACGCTGTACCCAAACGAAATTTACGTCCTTTCTTTCCCACAAACAGAGCTTTCTTTTGGTGGAATTTGATCACCTGTGCAATTTTTACTTTTTGCGCTATAAACAAAAAAAGAACGTTTATTTTGAAAAAATAGCAATATTTTTCACATTTTTTTATATGAAATTCCCCCCCAGAAAATGTAAAAATCTATTTTTTTTTTTAAATTTTTGGCCAATTTGTTTTATGCTACCTATGTTTGGTAAAAAAAAAATCACAATAAGCGTATTTTGATTGGTTTGCGCAAAAGTTATTGCATTTACTATCTAAGGGAAAGATTTCTGTCATTTTTGGTGTTTTTTTTTAACGCGTAATGGCGGCTATCTGCGATTTTTTTTGCGAGACTGCGACATTGCGGCGGACAGATCGGACCCTTGACAGACATTTTTGACACTTTTGGGGTTACCAGTGACATTACTGCAGTAATCAGTGCTATATATATATATGCACTGTTACTGTAAAAATGACACTGGCAGGGAAGGGGTTAATTTTATTCGAGAGGGAGGGGTTAATGTATGCCTGGCGCTTACTAACGTATGCGGAGGGGGGAGGTGACTGTGTGACACAAGGACAGATCGAGGGTTCAACTATGCTGAACCCTGCAATCTGACCCTGCCTGTCACTTCAGAGATCTGCCCGCTTGTGTTTACACAGGCGGGCGGATCTCCACACTCGATTCCCCGACGATCGGGGAAGAGCAGCGGCGATCGCCGCTGCTCCTCTCCTCTCCTGGCCCGACTCCCGCTTTGACTGAATACAGCGGGAGCGAGTCTCCGGCGGCGCGCGAGTCTCCGGCGGCGCGCGCACGCCGCCGAGAAAGGGGAGTGTCTGACGACATAGGTCTACGTCGTCAGTAACGAACCACTTTGTCGCAGTAGGCTCAACGTGAGCAGACGGCAAGTGGTTAATGACCAGGTCATTTTTTTGCGATTTAGCACTGCGTTACTTTAATGGGCGCGGTCGTGCGACTCTGTACTGAAATAAAATTGATGTTCTTTTTTTCCCACATATAGAGCTTTCTTTTGATGGTATTTGATCACCTGTAGGACTGTGGGATTTTTATTTTTTGCGCTATAAAGAAAAAAAGATAGGGGGCCGGACTGTGGCCCAGGGGCCGGACCAAAAATATAGAGGGCCGGACTGTGGCTCGGGGGCCAGACTGAAAATATAGGGGGCCAGACCAAAAAGATAGGGGGCCAGGCCTGAACAGATAGGGGTCCACACTATGGTTAGGGTCACAAACGTTAGTTATCACCAAAAAAGAGATTGAAGAAAACAATTCTAAACAACCGCAACCCGATCAATTTTTTTTTCCTGTTTTAACCTTTTCTGTACATGTCTGCAAATTCCAACTAATACCCACTAGAGGGCGCTGAGACATCAGATTATAGTATAGAACACAGGATGTCTGTTATACAATGGAACCTATACATTGGATAAAACAATATTATTTTAAAAGTAGCAAACAGTACAATAAAATTATAATTTAACCAGTTCTGGACTGGAAGGATTTGCCCCCTTAATGACCAGGTAATTTTTTTGCGATTTAGCACTGCGTTGCTTTAACAGACGCAGTCGTGCGACACTGTACTGAAATAAAATTGATGTTCTTTTTTTCCCACATATAGAGCTTTCTTTTGATGGTATTTGATCACCTGTGAGATTTTTATTTTTTGCGCTATAAAGAAAAAAGATAGGGGGCCGGACTGCGGCTCGGGGGCCAGACTGAAAATATAGGGGGCCGGACTGCGGCCCGAGGGCCGGATAGAAAAGATAGGGGGCCAGACTGTGGCCAGGGGCCGGACCGAAAACATAGGGGGCCGGACTGGAAAGATAGGGGGCCGGACTGCAAACCAGGGGCCGGACCGAAAAGATAGGGGGCCGAACTATGGCCCAGGGGCCAGACCAAAAATAATGAGGGCCGAACTGTGGCTCTGGGCCAGACTGAAAATATAGGGGGCCGGGCCACAAAGATAGGGGGCTGGACTGTGGTCCGGGGGTTGGACAGAAAAGAAAGGGGGCTGGACTGCGGTCCGGGGGCCGGACTGAAAATATAGGGGGCCGGACTGCGGCCCGGGGGCCGGATTGAAAAGATAGGGGACCGGACTGCAGTCCAGGGGCCTGATCGAAAAGATAGGGGATCGGACCTGGACAGATAGGGGTCCACACTATGGTTAGGGTCACAAATGTTAGTTATCACCAAAATAGAAATTGAAGGAAACAATTCTAAACAACCGCAACCCGTTCGACTTTTTTTCTTGTTTTAACCTTTTCTGAAAATGTCTGCAAATTCCAACTAATACCCACTAGAGGGCGCTCAGACATCAGATTATAGTATAGAACACAGGATGTCTTTTATACAATGCAACCTATAAATTGGATAAAACAATATTCTTTTAAAAGTAGCAAACAGTACAATAAAATTACCATTTAACAAGTTCTGGACCAGAAGGATTTGTCCCCTTAATGACCAGGTCATTTTTTTTGCGATTTAGCACTGCGTTACTTTAATGGTCGCGGTCGTGCGACTCTGTACTGAAATAAAATTGATGTTCTTTTTCCCACATATAGAGCTTTCTTTTGATGGTATTTGATCACCTGTGCGATTATACCCCCTATACACAAACATGTCCTCAAAAAAGCACTGGCAGTGGCAACCCCTGCAGCATGAAAAATGCTTGCTGGTGAGAAGCCATATTCCTGTCCCGAAGCAACTCAGAGAAATGATCATTTCTTTATAGCGGTCACCCTGCTATGGAAGGGTTTTGTCACCCTTCCATAGCAGTCACTGTCAGTTAACCCTACACTACACTACGGTCCCCTTACACTTAACACTTTCCCTACAGAAACTAAATTTTTGAAGCTAACTTAAGTGTAAAGGAGCACTCTAACTACACTAGATATCCCTTTCCTCACACTAATAAATGCTAAATGACACTTTTAAAGTAAAATTAACAGAACTGCTTCCACTCTCTTCCATGTCCAGTATAACAATGCTAGGAATATGGCAGGGGCTATCTTATATACTGGGGGGCGTATTCACTAATGATTGGTCTAGGGACCCCCTAGTCACTCCAATCACATTCCTAGCATTCTCCTGCCCCCTCAATTGGCTTTTGCTAATGGTTCTGGTCCAATCACGGGCTTTTAAAGCCCATTTCCTGAAGCATTGCCTTTTGGTCGGTTCTGGTTGCCGAATTCCAAACTTTTTGGGCAAAAAGTTCTAAATTCGGCCAAACCTCGAACACCCAATGTTCGGGCCGAACCGATGGTGGACCGGAACTGTTCGATCATCCCTAATGAGCAGCACGGCTAATTTCTGGCAAGACACTGATGGTGTTGGAATTTGGTAAGCATCCATATGTAACCTTTTGTAGTACTCCTAACAATTGCAGGAAATCTATGTATGGGGTACAATGGGATGTTAGTGTACAATGGGATGTAAGTGAAGGGTTTTTTCATTTGATCTAGCTTAACAAAAGCATTGGAGGAGGGGTGTTCTGTTGGCTTCAAATGTCTGGTCCATATGCTCTACCGTCTTTGAATTTTTTTCTAAACGCTTGTTACTAGCTTTCTGCAGTTCATTCATAGACACCCCTATGGCTGGAACCAGAGTGCATACAGACTATTGTAGCAATGAGCCAATATTGGCACGGGTATAATTAACTATTTACACTTTCACTATCCTTTTTAGGGTAATGGAGATTTCCAGGAACTGTTTGGTACAGTGTATATTCAGACCACAAAGAGCATGTAGGTATTTTTAAGAAGGTAAGTGCTTTAAATTTTTGTTTTAAATATTAACTTTCTAAGGTATGCTACGTTAATTTCAACATTTAACGAATATAAAAAGTAGGTGTAATGTGAATATGACTGGAAATACACTTTAAAGGCGATGCTTAGAAATGTCTTGTCTCTAACCCTATATCTTTACTCTTTTAGCTGCTGCCTCCATTCTGCTCACCTATACTGGCAGTGTTCTTATGCAAGCAAAGTAAAGGTGAACTCCGGTCATCCCAAGGACGTCGTCTTCATCACTTGGCCCGATTTTTGTTTTTGTTTTTTTGTGATTAATTAGGCAGTAGCCATTCTGATTGCTTAAAGAGCCAGCCTCTTAACATTGTAAAATAAACTATTGTACAGAATTTGTAAAGAATAAATGTTGACATGATTATTAACCACTTGCCTACAGTGCACTTTCACCCCCTTCCTGCCCAGACCGATTTTCAGCTTTCAGCGCTCTCACACTTTGACTGAGAATTACTCAGTCATGCAACACTTTACCCATACAAAAATTGTGTCCTTTTTTTCACACAAATAGAGCTTTCTTTTGATGGTATTTGATCAATACTGGGTTTTTTATTTTTTGTGCTATAAATAAAAAAAGACTGAAAATATAGTGAAAAAACGCATTTTTCTTTGTTTCTGTCATAAAATTTTGCAAATTAGTCATTTTTCTTCACAAATTTTGGCCAAAATTTATACTGCTACTTATCTTTGGTAAAAAAAACCCAAATAAGTGTATATTATTTGGTCTTTGTGAAAGTTATAGAGTCCACAAGTTATGGTGCTATTCATTGAAAATTGATCACACTTGATCACACCTGATGTACTGAAGGCCTATTTCATTTCTTGAGACACTAAAAGGTCAGGAAAGTACAAATACCCCCCAAATGACCCCTTTTTGGAAAGTAGACATTCCAAGGTATTTAATAAGGGGCATGGTGAGTTTTTTGAAGTTGTAATTTTTTCCCACAATGCTTTGCAAAATGAAGATTTTTATTTTTTTATTTTTTATTTTTTACAAATTGCCGTATTAACAGGTTATTTCTCTCACACAGCACATGTATACTTGCAACTACACCCCAAAACACATTCTACTACTCCTCCTGAGTATGGCGATACCACATGTGTGAGACTTTTTCACAGCCTGGCCACATACAGAGGCCTAACATCCGAGTAGCAGCGTCCGGCATTCTAGGAGCACAAATTACACATATCATTTCCTGACAACCTATCGCACTTTTGAAGGCCCTGGAGCACCAGGACAATGGAAACCCCCATAAAATGACCCCATTTTGGAAAGCAAACAGCCCAACGTGTAATTTTTGAGGTATAATGAGTCTTTTGAATATGTCATTTTTTTCCACAAGTTTTTGGAAAATGTGGAAAGAAAATGAAAACACATTTTTTTTTACACAAAGCTGTCCATTTATGCAATATTTCTAACACATCGCATGTACATAGCAAAACTTGCACCCCAAAATACATTCTGCTATTCCTCCTGAGTATGGCGATACCACATGTGTAACACTTTTTCACAGCCTGGCCACATACATAGGCCTCACATCCAAGTAGCGCTTTACACAAAGTTGTCCATTTATCCACTTTAAGACTGGGCCTATTTTTGACACTTGGTGTTTACAAGCTAAAATCATTTTTTTTGCTAGAAAACTACTTGGAACCCCCAAACATTATATATTTTTTTTTAGCAGAGACCCTAGAGAATAAAATGGAGATCGTTGCAATATTTTTTATCACACCATATTTGCGCAGCAGTCTTCCAAATGCGATTTTTTTTGAAAAAAATTCACTTTTTTGAACTAAAAAAATAAGAAAACAGTAAATTTAGCCCAATTTTTTTCCATAATGTGAAAGATAATGTTATGCTGAGTAATTAGATACCCAACATGTCATGCTTCAAAATTGCGCATGCTCACAGAATGGCGCCAAACATTGGTACTTAAAAATCCCCATAGGCAACATTTTAAAAATTTCTGCAGGTTACTAGCTTAGAGTTACAGAGGAGGTCTAGGGCTCAAATTATTGCACTCGCTCTAACGATCGCGGCGATACCTCACATGTATGGTTTGAACACCGTTTACATATGTGGGCGGGACTTGCGTATGCGTTTGCTTCTGCGCGCGAGCTAACGGGGACAGGGCGCTTTAATTTTTTTTTTTTTTTTTTCCTATTTAATTTTATTTATTATTTTTTTATTTTTACACAGTTTAAAAAAAAAAAAATGTTTTGATCATTTTTATTCCTATTACAAGGAATGTAAACATCCCTTGTAATAGAAATAGGCATGACAGGTCCTCTTTATTGTGAGATCTGGGGTCAAAAAGACCTCACACCTCACAACTACACTAAAAAAGAAAAAAAAAAAAAAATTGTTGAAAGAGGAAAAAAAAAAAAGCAAAAAAAAAAAAGCGGCCCTTTAAACCTGTTGCTAGGCAATGTCTTTTGACGTAGCTCCGGTCCTCCAAGACCATAGAGTTGAGTGAGGGCCATCTTGCCCTCACTCGACTTCCTGTCTCTGAGGATCCGGGACCGGATAGTTTTCCCCGCTGCCGGCGGGTCCGGTAAGCTGGGAAAACGTCTGGGACGCGGCAGGAGGGGGGGGGGGGCACCTCTTCCCCTGCACCGTAAGGGTAATTCCGCGGCGAATCCGCCACTGGGACCACCCTTATCTGAAAGCCGACCGCCCGCCGTTTCAAAAAATACCGGGGTTATGGGGGCTATCTGCTGCCATAACCCCAGTATTTAGCTTTTAATGGCCGACGCATATAGTCGTTAGGCGGTCAGTAAGTGATTGCATGTATATGGCAAACAGGTGACGATGACTGACGGGGTGACAGGTGACGATGACTGATGGGGTGACAGGTGACGATGACTTATGGGGTGACAGGTGACGATGACTGATGGGGTGACAGGTGACGATGATTGATGAGGTGACAGGTGATGATGATTGATGAGGTGACAGGTGACGATGATTGATGAGGTGACAGGTGACGATGATTGATGGGGTGACAGGTGACAGTCACTGACGGGGTGACATATGACGATGATTGATGGGGTGACAAGTGACGATCACTGATGGGGTGCCAAGTGACGATGACTGATGGGGTGACAGGTGACGGTGTTTGATGGGGTGACAGGTGACGGTGATTGATGGGGTGACAGGTGACGGGCGATGGTCACTGATGGGTGACAGGTGACGGGCGATGGTGCACGGCGGTACTGATGGCAGTCTCTGGTGACCGGTGAACTTTCGGGCTACGTTCACATGTGAGCGTAGCGATCGCAGGCAGAATCACTGCGATTCTGCCCGCGATCCAGAAATCATTGCAAATTGCGGGGCGCCTGTGCGTTGCCCGTGATTTGCAATAGCACCCCAAATGCTGTGCGATGTTGCTGCGATTTCTGCCTGCCGAATCGCAGTAACATCGCGCAAACAACGCATTACGCTCCAAAGAAGCTCTTGTACCTTTTTTGGGCGTCATGCGATGTTTGCGCGATGTTACCGCGATTCGGCAGGCGGAAATGGCGGCAACATCGCACAGCGTTTGGGGTGCTATTGCAAATCAGGGGCAACGCACAGGCGTCCCGCGATTTGCAATGATTTCCGGATCGCGGGCAGAATCGCAGTGATTCTGCCTGCGATCGCTGCGCTCACATGTGAACGTTATGGGTGTCAATTTCTGGGCACTGATGAGGTGACTGTTGGGTGACAGGTGACACTGGGGGGGGGGGGGCTGAGGACTGTGTGGGGACCTTTATTACTGTGATTTTTACTTTTGACAGGTGTACAGATCAGTAACTCACTATTTCTAGCTCTTCTCCCCTCATACTGGAAACTGTATGAGGGGAGAAGAGCTAGTAACACTGAGTTACTGCTCTTTGTTTACATTTTGTGATCGGCTGTGAATGGATTCACAGCCGATCACATAGTAAACAGTCACTGTCAGTGACTGTTTACTACCGCCGGTGACAGCTGTGTTCCTACGGAACACAGTGCCACCGACATGACCGCGCTGCGCGCTCCCGATCGCGCATGCGCGGTCATCTGGTGGGCGCCTTCATTGTGATCGGCTGTGTCATTAGAACACAGCCGATCACGTGGGAAACAGCCACGCCCATTGGCTGTTTCCCCCCTGCCGGTGACGGGGGGTGTCCCGGGGACACCCCGACACCGGCAGTGCAGGGCGGCGCGCACGCGATCGCGCGCCTGCCCTGCTTAAAGTGCCGCCGTCATATGACGGCGGCCCAGGATAATGGTCGCACCGCTCCGCCGTCATATGACGGCGGGCGGGCGGCAAGCGGTTAAACATAAGCAATGTCTTTCCATCTTTTACTTTGTATTTTAACTAGATGGTGATGGGCAGTGCGCTTGCACTTAGTTTAAATGGTAATTCAGGCTGTTTTTTTTTTAATCTTAATCCATTTTATGTATTAAGCTAAAAAGCCTTCTGTGTGCAGCAATCCCCCTAATGCTTACCTAAGCCCCCTCTCTACCCAGTGATGGGTGCTTCTGGGACTCTCTCCTGATAGGCTTAGATGCAGCAGTGGTGCCATTGGCTCCCACTGTTACTCAGCCAATCAGGGGTGAGGGGCCGAATGGCAGCTTCGTGTGAATGGACACAGGGAGCTGCAGCTTGGCTTGGGTGTCAAAATGAATGAGGGGCCAAAAACTATAGCCAGGGACCCGAGAGGAGGATCCGGGCTGCCCTTTGCAAAACCACAATATATTTTGTTTGTGTGTGTTTTTTTTTTTTCATTAAAATAACATGCACCTAATAAAAAATGTTATTCCAGCTTTGTTTAAAATTCAAAATGCATTGCATGATCTTAAATTTATATCAACTGCCCTGCAGCATAACATACCATACACAACATTGGCTTTGTATTTGACCACAATTAGGCCTTGTGTCACCTTAAAGTTGTTTCTCAATTAGCCAGACTAGTTGAGGAAAATGCAGGCAGGTAGGGAAGCGATGCATACTAAAATCATAGAATCCATTTACAACAAGATTACATATAACCTCATAACTCCTGAATGTTCATTGGTTACCTCCCACCTGGTCAATGCACACGTGCCTGGGCAGGACGGGCATCATTCTAAAAGGACACACCAGTGCATCCTTTGTGTCAATGTGCAGTGAGATCAGTTCTGCGGACACAGATTGCAGATCCCCGGTGTACTGGCACACTGTGTTTGGCTTTGAAATGTGATTGCTGTCTGTGCTCTGATATCACTGTGCCACCATCTGTCTGATCACTGCCACAGCAGTACAAAACCGGTACTGCCAGTCACTATCCCTAATCACTGCCACATCAGTGTCTTGATTCCTGCCACACTAGTCTCCAATGTCTTCAGACCAGTGTATGCCAGCAACAGTATTCATATCACAACCAGTGCAGTGTTTGTCTTTGCCTGTTTATCAGCCACACTTCTGCCTGGACTGACCTATCTGCACATCCTGCTGACTACATTATTGTGAGATGCCAATCCTAGCCATTCCCTGCAACCTGCATGCCTGGAACCACAGGAGCTCTACCTTTCTCCAGCCTCCTGTGCTTCTGGCCAGTGAACATGGCATTCTTGGGGGCAGCCATGTACCAGTAGGCTAAGCTTGCTAGACTTGTAGGAACTGTGACACTACACTACATTCCCTGACTATTACAGTATATTTGGTTGATTTGTAATACACAAGATGCAATATCTGGTCCATAATCCATAATGAGTATCACACGTGGTATCCTCATACTCAGGAGTAGCAGAATCTGTGTTAGGTTGTAATTCTAAGCAGGGCTGCTTATATGCAGTACAGCCAGCTCTCATGTATTGGGCCCCAGGCACCATCAGTTCAAAAAGGTGGGGGGGGGGGGAGTCACCTGCTGAGCAAGAGGGCAGGTTGTACTGTATTATTGCAGCCCCTGTTCCTCTTCTGCCATCCCCTGCAGTGCTGCCAGCTTCTCTTCCTCTGGCTGCACTTCAGGAGGATTGGGCCAAGCACATGTGCCCCTTTCCCCTGCAGCCCTGCCGGCTTCTCTCTTCTCCAGCCGACACAAAGAGAGATGTTCCAGGATAGAGATTGGGAGGGGCTAGTAAATGTTATTTCCTGGCCCCTTCCATTCCTGAGTTAACAGTGAGCGATCGGTACCACTCCTGTGTCCATTCCTCATAGAAGCATGGTAAACCTTGTTTACTATGCTTCAGTTCGAATGAGCAGGAAGCCTCAGAGCATTGATCTGTGCTGGTGAGGCTGCAAAGAAAGAGACTGATAAATCTGTCCTTATTCACTTTCACCCGGGAATGGGGGGCCCTGTCAGGTAGGCTGTATGGGGCCCAGTGATTTAGAACAGCAGCCCTAATTCTAAGCATGCTTATGAGAAATATCTTGCTTCACTAAACCAAAAAAGATGGGCTGTAGATCACTTGTGTGTATGTAGCAGGATTTCCAGCCATTTTGCTGGATATGGGTCCGCCTGGGTTACTGCTAGCAGCACATTTAAGAATGTTTTCCAAGTGTGAGCACTGAGACAATGACCAGTCCAGTATCTTTGGGTTTTTGTATTTATTGAGAACTTGGATAGGAGAAGGGATGAGTCGGATACTCTTCTGGCTCAACTATGCACAAATTGCCGGGGATAACTGAGAAATGCCTGTTGGCGCTGACTTAAAGCTGGCTGGATGCTGGTTGACGCTGGTTAATGCTGGCTTGCTGCCTGTTAACGCTGAACTGACTTCTGAATACTTCCTTGTGTCTCAAAGTCATCTTGTGGGGAAAAAAAGAACATTGATTTAATTTGTGTATGGTGTCTCATGATCTTGTCCGTAAGGCCCCTTTCACACTTGTGCGACTTGTCATGCGATTTGGGACTGCAAAATCACATGACAAGTCGTTCTCCATTATTTCCAATGAGCCCCATTCATTTCTGTGCGACCTGAAGTCGCACCGACTTCAAAGTAGTCACTGCACTACTTTTGGCATGATTTTGGTGCGTTTTGAGGAAAAGACATTATAAGTAGTGTTGAGCGAACACGGACTGTATTATTCGTGTTCGTACCGAATAATTGGATTTTTTGTACCCGAACACGGACACGGACACTTTACTGTATGTTCGGGTAAAAATCCGTGTTCGGTCGTTTTATTTCCGGGTTTTGCATGCTTTGGCGCTCTTTTCATGGCGGGCTTTCAACAGCCAATCAACAATCGTTTAACTGGTGTGCCTTAAGCCATCCCAGCCATGCCTGCAAATGTCTTAGTAGCTGTGATTGGCCGTCTGAAGCATGTGACCAAGTCTTTATAAGTTCGAGGCAGCCGCAGCGGCGTCATTATGCTGCTTATATCAGGGACAGAGCACACATCAACGTGCTGGCTGCTGATTAGGGAAAGATAGGCAGGAAAAAACCATTTGTGTCCGGATAGAATTGAGGGACAGGTCGGAGTGTTTAGGCAGGGCGAGTTGTAGGCATTTTAGGGATAGAGTCTGCTGAATTATAGGGTCAGTGTCTTCTACAAACTACAATCGATATTGCTGTGTGGGGGGTGGGGTGAATCTGCACTCAATCCTGATCTACGATCTCTTCTCAATCCTGTTAGGGACAGAGTCTGCTGAATTTTAGGGAAACTGTGTTCTACAAACTACAATCGATATTGCTGTGTGGTGTGGGATTGGAGATAGGCAGGTGTCAGTGATCCACATCCATTTTTCTGTGTGTGAGCTGCAGTGAACACAATCTTTTTGGGCTGCAGTGAACACAATCTTTTTGGGCTGCAGTGAACACAATCTTTTTGGGCTGCAGTGAACACAATCTTTTTGGGCTGCAGTGAACACAATCTTTTTGGGCTGCAGTGAACACAATCTTTTTGGGGTGCAGTGAACAAAATCTTTTTGGGGTGCAGTGAACACAATCCTTTTTGGTGTGCAGTGAACACAATCTTTGTGGGGTGCAGTGAACAAAATCCTTTGTGGGGTGCAGTGAACACAATCTTTTTGGGGTGCAGTGAACAAAATCCTTTTTGGGGTGCAGTGAACAACATCCTTTTTGGGGTGCAGTGAACACAATCTTTTTGGGGTGCAGTGAACAAAATCCTTTGTGGGGTGCAGTGAACACAATCTTTTTGGGGTGCAGTGAACACAATCTTTTTGGGGTGGAGTGAACAACATCCTTTTTGGGGTGCAGTGAACAAAATCCTTTTTGGGGTGCAGTGAACAAAATCATTTTTGGGGTGCAGTGAACACAATCTTTTTGGGGTGCAGTGAACACAATCTTTGTGGGGTGCAGTGAACACAATCTTTTTGGGGTGGAGTGAACAACATCCTTTTTGGGGTGCAGTGAACAACATCCTTTTTGGGGTGCAGTGAACACAATCTTTTTGGGGTGCAGTGAACACAATCTTTGTGGGGTACAGTGAACAGAATCTTTGTGGGGTGCAGTGAACACAATCTTTGGGGGGTACAGTGAACACAATCTTTTTGGGGTGCAGTGAACACAATCTTTGTGGGGTGCAGTGAACACAATCTTTTTGGGGTGGAGTGAACAAAATCATTTTTGGGGTGCAGTGAACAACATCCTTTTTGGGGTGCAGTGATCAAAATCCTTTTTGGGGTGCAGTGAACACAATCTTTTTGGGGTGCAGTGAACAAAATCCTTTGTGGGGTGCAGTGAACAGAATCTTTGTGGGGTGCAGTGAACACAATCTTTGGGGGGGTACAGTGAACACAATCTTTTTGGGGTGCAGTGAACACAATCTTTGTGGGGTACAGTGAACAGAATCTTTGTGGGGTGCAGTGAACACAATCTTTGGGGGGTACAGTGAACACAATCTTTTTGGGGTGCAGTGAACACAATCTTTGGGGGGTACAGTGAACACAATCTTTTTGGGGTGCAGTGAACACAATCTTTGTGGGGTGCAGTGAACACAATCTTTGGGGGGGTACAGTGAACACAATCTTTTTGGGGTGCAGTGAACAACATCCTTTTAGGGTGCAGTGAACACAATCTTTGTGGGGTGCAGTGAACAACATCCTTTTAGGGTGCAGTGAACACAATCTTTGTGGGGTACAGTGAACAGAATCTTTGTGGGGTGCAGTGAACACAATCTTTGGGGGGTACAGTGAACACAATCTTTGTGAGGTGCAGTGAACACAATCTTTGTGGGGTGCAGTGAACACAATCATTGTGGGGTGCAGTGAACTCAATCTTTGTGGGGTACAGTGAACACAATCTCATACTTCTGAAGATTTGAGGGTGCTGCCTGTTCCATACTCCCCCTACTCCTCATCTAGCCTTTTAGGGGTACAAACAATAGTAATTGGGGCCTAGTGTGGTTGTGTACGTGTGATATACATACACTTTTTTTGGATCATATTTTCTATTCCGCTATTTAATCAAAAACCTTTGGGGATCAGTTAAATTGGGGGATAGTCTGTGTTGGTACGTGTGAGAGAGATCCACCTTTCCAAGTTGTTGGGGTTCATCTCATACTTCTGAAGGTTTGAGGGTGCTGCCTGTTCCATACTCCCCCTACTCCTAGCCTTTTAGGGGTACAAACAATAGTAATTGGGGCCTAGTGTGGTTGTGTACGTGTGATATACATACACTTTTTTTGGATCATATTTTCTATTCCGCTATTTAATCAAAAACCTTTGGGGATCAGTTAAATTGGGGGATAGTCTGTGTTGGTACGTGTGAGAGAGATCCACCTTTCCAAGTTGTTGGGGTTCATCTCATACTTCTGAAGGTTTGAGGGTGCTGCCTGTTCCATACCCCCCCTACTCCTCATCTAGCCTTTTAGGGGTACAAACAATAGTAATTGGGGCCTAGTGTGGTTGTGTACGTGTGATATACATACACTTTTTTTGGATCATATTTTCTATTCCGCTATTTAATCAAAAACCTTTGGGGATCAGTTAAATTGGGGGATAGTCTGTGTTGGTACGTGTGAGAGAGATCCACCTTTCCAAGTTGTTGGGGTTCATCTCATACTTCTGAAGGTTTGAGGGTGCTGCCTGTTCCATACCCCCCCTACTCCTCATCTAGCCTTTTAGGGGTACAAACAATAGTAATTGGGGCCTAGTGTGGTTGTGTACGTGTGATATACATACACTTTTTTTGGATCATATTTTCTATTCCGCTATTTAATCAAAAACCTTTGGGGATCAGTTAAATTGGGGGATAGTCTGTGTTGGTACGTGTGAGAGAGATCCACCTTTCCAAGTTGTTGGGGTTCATCTCATACTTCTGAAGGTTTGAGGGTGCTGCCTGTTCCATACCCCCCCTACTCCTCATCTAGCCTTTTAGGGGTACAAACAATAGTAATTGGGGCCTAGTGTGGTTGTGTACGTGTGATATACATACACTTTTTTTGGATCATATTTTCTATTCCGCTATTTAATCAAAAACCTTTGGGGATCAGTTAAATTGGGGGATAGTCTGTGTTGGTACGTGTGAGAGAGATCCACCTTTCCAAGTTTTTGGGGTTCATCTCATACTTCTGAAGATTTGAGGGTGCTGCCTGTTCCATACCCCCCCTACTCCTCATCTAGCCTTTTAGGGGTACAAACAATAGTAATTGGGGCCTAGTGTGGTTGTGTACGTGTGATATACATACACTTTTTTTGGATCATATTTTCTATTCCGCTATTTAATCAAAAACCTTTGGGGATCAGTTAAATTGGGGGATAGTCTGTGTTGGTACGTGTGAGAGAGATCCACCTTTCCAAGTTTTTGGGGTTCATCTCATACTTCTGAAGATTTGAGGGTGCTGCCTGTTCCATACCCCCCCTACTCCTCATCTAGCCTTTTAGGGGTACAAACAATAGTAATTGGGGCCTAGTGTGGTTGTGTACGTGTGATATACATACACTTTTTTTGGATCATATTTTCTATTCCGCTATTTAATCAAAAACCTTTGGGGATCAGTTAAATTGGGGGATAGTCTGTGTTGGTACGTGTGAGAGAGATCCACCTTTCCAAGTTGTTGGGGTTCATCTCATACTTCTGAAGGTTTGAGGGTGCTGCCTGTTCCATACCCCCCCTACTCCTCATCTAGCCTTTTAGGGGTACAAACAATAGTAATTGGGGCCTAGTGTGGTTGTGTACGTGTGATATACATACACTTTTTTTGGATCATATTTTCTATTCCGCTATTTAATCAAAAACCTTTGGGGATCAGTTAAATTGGGGGATAGTCTGTGTTGGTACGTGTGAGAGAGATCCACCTTTCCAAGTTGTTGGGGTTCATCTCATACTTCTGAAGGTTTGAGGGTGCTGCCTGTTCCATACTCCCCCTACTCCTCATCTAGCCTTTTAGGGGTACAAACAATAGTAATTGGGGCCCAGTGTGGTTGTGTACGTGTGATATACATACACTTTTTTTGGATCATATTTTCTATTCCGCTATTTAATCAAAAACCTTTGGGGATCAGTTAAATTGGGGGATAGTCTGTGTTGGTACGTGTGAGAGAGATCCACCTTTCCAAGTTGTTGGGGTTCATCTCATACTTCTGAAGGTTTGAGGGTGCTGCCTGTTCCATACCCCCCCTACTCCTCATCTAGCCTTTTAGGGGTACAAACAATAGTAATTGGGGCCTAGTGTGGTTGTGTACGTGTGATATACATACACTTTTTTTGGATCATATTTTCTATTCCGCTATTTAATCAAAAACCTTTGGGGATCAGTTAAATTGGGGGATAGTCTGTGTTGGTACGTGTGAGAGAGATCCACCTTTCCAAGTTGTTGGGGTTCATCTCATACTTCTGAAGGTTTGAGGGTGCTGCCTGTTCCATACTCCCCCTACTCCTCATCTAGCCTTTTAGGGGTACAAACAATAGTAATTGGGGCCTAGTGTGGTTGTGTACGTGTGATATACATATACTTTTTTTGGATCATATTTTCTATTCCGCTATTTAATCAAAAACCTTTGGGGATCAGTTAAATTGGGGGATAGTCTGTGTTGGTACGTGTGAGAGAGATCCACCTTTCCAAGTTGTTGGGGTTCATCTCATACTTCTGAAGGTTTGAGGGTGCTGCCTGTTCCATACTCCCCCTACTCCTCATCTAGCCTTTTAGGGGTACAAACAATAGTAATTGGGGCCCAGTGTGGTTGTGTACGTGTGATATACATACACTTTTTTTGGATCATATTTTCTATTCCGCTATTTAATCAAAAACCTTTGGGGATCAGTTAAATTGGGGGATAGTCTGTGTTGGTACGTGTGAGAGAGATCCACCTTTCCAAGTTGTTGGGGTTCATCTCATACTTCTGAAGGTTTGAGGGTGCTGCCTGTTCCATACCCCCCCTACTCCTAGCCTTTTAGGGGTACAAACAATAGTAATTGGGGCCTAGTGTGGTTGTGTACGTGTGATATACATACACTTTTTTTGGATCATATTTTCTATTCCGCTATTTAATCAAAAACCTTTGGGGATCAGTTAAATTGGGGGATAGTCTGTGTTGGTACGTGTGAGAGAGATCCACCTTTCCAAGTTGTTGGGGTTCATCTCATACTTCTGAAGGTTTGAGGGTGCTGCCTGTTCCATACCCCCCCTACTCCTAGCCTTTTAGGGGTACAAACAATAGTAATTGGGGCCTAGTGTGGTTGTGTACGTGTGATATACATACACTTTTTTTGGATCATATTTTCTATTCCGCTATTTAATCAAAAACCTTTGGGGATCAGTTAAATTGGGGGATAGTCTGTGTTGGTACGTGTGAGAGAGATCCACCTTTCCAAGTTGTTGGGGTTCATCTCATACTTCTGAAGGTTTGAGGGTGCTGCCTGTTCCATACTCCCCCTACTCCTCATCTAGCCTTTTAGGGGTACAAACAATAGTAATTGGGGCCCAGTGTGGTTGTGTACGTGTGATATACATACACTTTTTTTGGATCATATTTTCTATTCCGCTATTTAATCAAAAACCTTTGGGGATCAGTTAAATTGGGGGATAGTCTGTGTTGGTACGTGTGAGAGAGATCCACCTTTCCAAGTTGTTGGGGTTCATCTCATACTTCTGAAGGTTTGAGGGTGCTGCCTGTTCCATACCCCCCCTACTCCTAGCCTTTTAGGGGTACAAACAATAGTAATTGGGGCCTAGTGTGGTTGTGTACGTGTGATATACATACACTTTTTTTGGATCATATTTTCTATTCCGCTATTTAATCAAAAACCTTTGGGGATCAGTTAAATTGGGGGATAGTCTGTGTTGGTACGTGTGAGAGAGATCCACCTTTCCAAGTTGTTGGGGTTCATCTCATACTTCTGAAGGTTTGAGGGTGCTGCCTGTTCCATACCCCCCCTACTCCTAGCCTTTTAGGGGTACAAACAATAGTAATTGGGGCCTAGTGTGGTTGTGTACGTGTGATATACATACACTTTTTTTGGATCATATTTTCTATTCCGCTATTTAATCAAAAACCTTTGGGGATCAGTTAAATTGGGGGATAGTCTGTGTTGGTACGTGTGAGAGAGATCCACCTTTCCAAGTTGTTGGGGTTCATCTCATACTTCTGAAGGTTTGAGGGTGCTGCCTGTTCCATACTCCCCCTACTCCTCATCTAGCCTTTTAGGGGTACAAACAATAGTAATTGGGGCCCAGTGTGGTTGTGTACGTGTGATATACATACACTTTTTTTGGATCATATTTTCTATTCCGCTATTTAATCAAAAACCTTTGGGGATCAGTTAAATTGGGGGATAGTCTGTGTTGGTACGTGTGAGAGAGATCCACCTTTCCAAGTTGTTGGGGTTCATCTCATACTTCTGAAGGTTTGAGGGTGCTGCCTGTTCCATACCCCCCCTACTCCTCATCTAGCCTTTTAGGGGTACAAACAATAGTAATTGGGGCCTAGTGTGGTTGTGTACGTGTGATATACATACACTTTTTTTGGATCATATTTTCTATTCCGCTATTTAATCAAAAACCTTTGGGGATCAGTTAAATTGGGGGATAGTCTGTGTTGGTACGTGTGAGAGAGATCCACCTTTCCAAGTTGTTGGGGTTCATCTCATACTTCTGAAGGTTTGAGGGTGCTGCCTGTTCCATACTCCCCCTACTCCTCATCTAGCCTTTTAGGGGTACAAACAATAGTAATTGGGGCCTAGTGTGGTTGTGTACGTGTGATATACATACACTTTTTTTGGATCATATTTTCTATTCCGCTATTTAATCAAAAACCTTTGGGGATCAGTTAAATTGGGGGATAGTCTGTGTTGGTACGTGTGAGAGAGATCCACCTTTCCAAGTTGTTGGGGTTCATCTCATACTTCTGAAGGTTTGAGGGTGCTGCCTGTTCCATACCCCCCCTACTCCTCATCTAGCCTTTTAGGGGTACAAACAATAGTAATTGGGGCCTAGTGTGGTTGTGTACGTGTGATATACATACACTTTTTTTGGATCATATTTTCTATTCCGCTATTTAATCAAAAACCTTTGGGGATCAGTTAAATTGGGGGATAGTCTGTGTTGGTACGTGTGAGAGAGATCCACCTTTCCAAGTTTTTGGGGTTCATCTCATACTTCTGAAGATTTGAGGGTGCTGCCTGTTCCATACCCCCCCTACTCCTCATCTAGCCTTTTAGGGGTACAAACAATAGTAATTGGGGCCTAGTGTGGTTGTGTACGTGTGATATACATACACTTTTTTTGGATCATATTTTCTATTCCGCTATTTAATCAAAAACCTTTGGGGATCAGTTAAATTGGGGGATAGTCTGTGTTGGTACGTGTGAGAGAGATCCACCTTTCCAAGTTTTTGGGGTTCATCTCATACTTCTGAAGATTTGAGGGTGCTGCCTGTTCCATACCCCCCCTACTCCTCATCTAGCCTTTTAGGGGTACAAACAATAGTAATTGGGGCCTAGTGTGGTTGTGTACGTGTGATATACATACACTTTTTTTGGATCATATTTTCTATTCCGCTATTTAATCAAAAACCTTTGGGGATCAGTTAAATTGGGGGATAGTCTGTGTTGGTACGTGTGAGAGAGATCCACCTTTCCAAGTTTTTGGGGTTCATCTCATACTTCTGAAGATTTGAGGGTGCTGCCTGTTCCATACTCCTCCTCCTACTGCTCAACCATCCTTTTAGGGGTACAAACAATAGTAGTTGGGGCCTAGTGTGGTGGTGTACGTGCGAGATACATACACTTTCTTTTTGATCATATTTTCTATTCCGCTATTCAATTAAAACCTTTGGGGATCAATTCAATTGCGAGATAGTCTGTGTCGGTACGTGTGAGATCCACCTTTCCAAGTTGTTGGGGTTCATCTCATACTTCTGAAGATTTGAGGGTGCTGCCTGTTCCATACTCCTGCTCCTACTGCTCAACCATCCTTTTAGGGGTACAAACAATAGTAATTGGGGCCTAGTGTGGTTGTGTACGTGCGAGATACATACACTTTTTTGATCATATTTCCTATTCCGCTATTCAATAAAAACCTTTGAGGATCAATTGAATTGCGGGATAGTCTGTGTCGGTACGTGTGAGATCCACCTTTCCAAGTTTTTGGGGTTCATCTCATACTTCTGAAGATTTGAGGGTGCTGCCTGTTCCATACTCCTCCTCCTACTCCTCATCCATCCTTTTAGGGGTACAAACAATAGTAATTGGGGCCTAGTGTGGTTGTGTACGTGCGAGATACATACACTTTTTTTGATCATATTTCCTATTCCGCTATTCAATAAAAACCTTTGAGGATCAATTGAATTGCGGGATAGTCTGTGTCGGTACGTGTGAGATCCACCTTTCCAAGTTTTTGGGGTTCATCTCATACTTCTGAAGATTTGAGGGTGCTGCCTGTTCCATACTCCTCCTCCTACTCCTCATCCATCCTTTTAGGGGTACAAACAATAGTAATTGGGGCCTAGTGTGGTTGTGTACGTGCGAGATACATACACTTTTTTTGATCATATTTCCTATTCCGCTATTCAATAAAAACCTTTGAGGATCAATTGAATTGCGGGATAGTCTGTGTCGGTACGTGTGAGATCCACCTTTCCAAGTTTTTGGGGTTCATCTCATACTTCTGAAGATTTGAGGGTGCTGTCTGTTCCATACTCCTCCTACTCCTCATCCATCCTTTTAGGGGTAGAAACAATAGTAATTGGGGCCTAGTGTGGTTTTGTACGTGCGAGATACATACACTTTTTTGGATCATATTTCCTATTCCGCTATTCAATAAAAACCTTTCTAGGGCAAGATCTTAAATTACAGAAATATGAGGAGACCGTCAAATAAGGGCCGTGGCCTGGGTCGTGGTGCTGCTGGTAGAGCTCCTGTTGCAAGGAGAGGACGTGGTCGATCTGTGCCAGCTACACGCACAAGTGAAACACCTTCCTCAAGTGTGAGTAGGCGACAGAACCTGCATCAGTATTTGGTAGGGCATCAAACGCCCCTAGAAGTGATGAGGCCAGAACAAGTTGAGGCGATAGTAGATTGGTTTGCTGCTGACAGTGCCTCCAGTTCCTTCACATTGTCTCCCACCCAGTCTACTGCAGAAAGGTCAGAGTTGGCACCTGCAGCCAATGTCCAACCGTATTTCACCTCACCCCCTTGCAAATCAGGCCAGCAGTCTGAGCCCCAAGCCATACAGCAGTCTCTTATTCTTTTTGAGGACTCTGTCAGCAGGGTTTCCCAGGGCCATCCACCTAGCCCTGCCCCAGAAGTGGAAGAGATTGAGTGCAGCGATGCCCAACCACTTATTTCTCAAGATGAGTACATGCAAGGATCATCGCAGCACGTCTCCGATGATGACGAAACGCAGGTGCCAACTGCTGCGGCGTTCAGCATTGTGGAGACCGACAAGGAGGGCAGGGGTGAAGACTGGGTGGAAGATGATGTGGAGGACGATGAGGTCCTCGACCCCACATGGAATGAACGTCATGCAGGTGACCTGAGTAGTTTGGAGGAAGAGGCGGTGGTCGCACAGAGCCACCAGCACAGCAGAAGAGGGAGCAGGGTGCAGAAGTGGAGCGGCCGTGCCCTAGACACTACGCCCGCTACTGCCCAACGCAGCAAGGGAACGAGCGCACCAAAGTCAGCTCAAAGGAGTTCTCTAGCGTGGAAGTTCTTTAGAAAATGTGCTGATGACAGGACACGAGTGGTTTGCACCCTGTGCAATCAGAGCTTGAAGCGAGGCATAAACCTTCTCAACCTGAGCACAACCTGCATGATCAGGCATCTAAGTGCAAAGCACGAGCTGCAGTGGAGTACACACCTTCAAAACCAAGAAACGTCTCTGGCTCATCCTGCTTCCTCTTCTGCTGCAGTCTCGGCCGCTCCAGCCACATCTGTAGTGATACCGGCACCTGCCACCCCGCAAACAGACGATCTGTCAGCAACACCACCACCTGGGTCACCAACAACCATCTCCACAATGTCCCGTGGAAGCGTTCAGCTTTCCATCTCCCAAACACTTGAGAGGAAGAGGAAGTACCCCCCTACCCACCCGCGATCCCTGGCCCTGAATGCCAGCATTTCAAAATTATTGGCCTTTGAAATGCTGTCATTCCGTCTGGTGGAGACGCACAGTTTTAAAAACCTTATGTCGGTGGCTGTCCCACAGTACGTCGTGCCCAGCCGCCACTACTTTTCCAGGCAAGCCATCCCTTCCCTGCACAACCAAGTGGGGGAAAATATCAGGTGTGCACTGCGCAACGCCATCTGTGCCAAGGTCCACCTAACTACGGATACGTGGACCAGTAAGCACGGTCAGGGGCGTTATATCTCCCTAACGGCACACTGGGTAAATGCAGTGGCGGATGGGCCTGAGGCGGATAGCAATTTGGCGCATGTCCTTCCACCACCGAGGATTGCAGGGCGCTTCAGTTTGCCTCCTGTTCCTAACTCCTCCTACTCCGCTTCCTCATCCTCTACCGCCTCCTCATCCGGACAGCGTAACACCTTCACCACCAACTTCAGCACGGCCAGGGGTAAACGACAGCAGGCAGTTTTACAACTTGCCTGTTTGGGGGACAAACCACACACCGCGCAGGAGTTGTGGAGGAGCATGGAACAGCAGACAAATGAGTGGTTGCTGCCAGCGAGCCTCAAGCCCGGCCTGGTGGTGTGCGATAACGGGCGAAATCTCATAGCAGCTCTGGGCCTAGCCGGTTTGACGCACATCCCTTGCCTGGCGCATGTGCTGAATTTGGTGGTGCAGAGGTTCCTTAAAAACTACCCCGATATGTCAGAGCTGCTGCAGAAAGTGCGGGCCGTTTGTGCGCACTTTCGGCGTTCTCACCCTGCTGCTGCTCGCCTGGCAGCGCTGCAGCGTAACTTCGGCCTTCCCGCTCACCGCCTCATATGTGACGTGCCCACAAGGTGGAACTCCACCTTGCACATGCTGGAAAGACTGTGCGAGCAGCAGCAGGCCATAGTGGAGTTTCAGCTGCAGCACGCACGCGTGAGTCGCTCTGCGGAACAGCACCACTTCACCACCAATAACTGGGCCTCCATGCGAGACCTGTGTGCCTTGTTGCGCTGTTTTGAGTACTCCACCAACATGGCCAGTGGCAATGACGCCGTTCTCAGCTTAACTATCCCACTTCTATGCCTCCTTGAAAAAACAATTCGGGCGATGATGGAAGAGGATGTGGCACAGGATGAGGAGGAGGAGGAGGATGAAGAGGTAACATTTCCAAGGCTTTCAGGGCAGTCATTCGCAAGGGGCTCCGAGGGTGGGTTCCTGCACACGCAAACGCCAGGGACGCAATTGTCCAGCAGGGGCACAGTTCTGGAGGATGAGGAGGATGAGGAGGAGGAGGAGCTGGAGGAGGAGATGGAACCATGTTCACAGCAGGGTGGCACCCAGGCCAGCTCATGGCCATCACTGGTGCGTGGCTGGGGGGATACAGAGGACACGGACGATACACCTCCCACAGAGGACAGCCTTTCGTCGCCTCTGGGCAGCCTGGCACACATGAGCGATTACATGCTGCAGTGTCTCCACAACGACCGCCGAGTTGCCCACATTCTAACTTGTGCTGATTACTGGGTGGCCACGCTGCTGGATCCCCGTTACAAGGACAACGTACCGTCCTTAATTCACTCACTGGAGCGCGATCGCAAGATGCGCGAGTACAAGCGCACGCTGGTAGACGCCATGCTGCTGGCATTCCCATCTGACAGCGGGGCCACAGTGGAAGCACAAGGCAGAGGAGGAGGAGGAGGAGGTCGCCAACGCAACCAGGGCACCGCCAGCACCTCAGAAGGCAGGGTTAGCATGGCCGAAATGTGGAAAAGCTTTGTCAGCACGCCACAACAAACAGCAGCACCAGCAGCTCAGATGGAACGTCTTAGCAGGAGGCAGCATTTTACCAACATGGTGGAGCAGTATGTGTGCACACGCCTACATGTAGTGAATGACGGGTCTGCCCCCTTCAACTTCTGGGTCTCCAAATTGGGCACATGGCCTGAGCTTGCCCTTTACGCCTTGGAGGTGCTGGCGTGCCCTGCAGCCAGTGTATTATCTGAACGGGTATTTAGCACGGCTGGGGGCGTTATAACAGACAAGCGCAGCCGCCTGTCCAGAGACAATGTGGACAAGCTCACGTTCATTAAAATGAACCAGGCATGGATCCCACGGGACTTTTCCGTACCTTATGCAGAATAGCAATGGATACCGACCTTACCCACCCATTGTTCCATTTTTGCTCTTTCTCACTCTTTTGGGGTGTACCCTCATTTAAAATTTTTGAAAAGAAGCAGTGTTGGCTACCTCGTCCTCCTCCTCAGGGCCAGATTAATGTAGGGGCTATTGGAGCTGCAGCTCCAGGCCCCTACCTTTTATATAGGCCCCGGGTTGGCCATATTCACTGTTACCGCTCTTCTGTCACTTGTAAACACAGAAGTCTGGCTTCTATGCTCGCTTCCCCAGGCAGCACCCTCAGAACCTCCCCACACAGCGTGAAGGCCGGACAAGGAGGGACAGTTGGCGATGCATGGATGTGTTTATGGGCTTCAGAGACAGCATCCCATGTTGAATTAGGCATGCATGGCTGCACCCTTCCTCCTCTGGGTGCATGGCAAGGCACGGCCCTTAAGGCCCTTCAAAATCCTCAGCACCAAGCCCATGATGCTGTTAATCCGGCCCTGGTCCTCCTCCACCGCCGCTTCCACCTACACCGCCCATAGGTGTGCGCAGCCTATTGCATTAAGGTGTGCACCCCAAAGTTGAAATACACATGCATGTGTTTGCCAGCAGGGAGAGTAATGTATCGGGGCCATGTACCTGTAGGCAAGGAGAAATAGAGCAGAGCAGGTCCCAGGGAGATCTTTCCCATCTCCTCACTGGCAATGCTATGTGCCCTAGGTGATTAGGGTGTGCCCAGGCACACCCAGCACACCCTATGCGCACGCCTATGTCACCGCCACATCCACCACCACCTCAACCTCCCTCCTACTCCATATGGGCCTCGTCCTTCAGAGATGAAGAAGAACATTGTTTTATTTTTCTGTTTTTTTTTGTTGTTTTAAGTTATTTCCCTATCCACATTTGTTTGCAGAGCACTTGCCATGCTCTTAATTACGTTTTGCTGCCATTTGCAGCACTCTAGCCCTTTCCTTTGGTGTTTTAGAGCCATTTTAGTGCCTTAAAGTTCGGGTCCCCATTGACTTCAATGGGGTTCGGTGTCCGGGAAAAGTTCGGTAATAGTCCGGGACACGGACCCGGACTTTTTTTTAAAGTTCGGCCGAACCCGTCGAACACGGACATCTAGGTGTCCGCTCAACCCTAATTATAAGCCCAGTCAAACTCACATCAAAATCGCGGCAAAAAGTTGCGGCCAAATTGTGGTAAAAGTGGGAGACTTTGAAGTCGCACAAGTGTGAAAGGGGCCTTAAAGTAACACAGTGCTGAATCGCAAAAAACATGGCCTGGTCATTAGCCGCTTGCCGACCGGCGCATGACTATTTACTGCGGTGGTCAGCCCCTCACAGGCAAAGCGACGTAGGTCTACGTCGCTAGTCTGTGAGGCTCTAGGGAGTGAGCGCACCCCGCCGGAGGCACGCTCCCGCGTGGTTCACGGCCCCCCATGCGCGTGTGCCCGGCGAACCCGATGTCCGCCGGGCACTCGCGATCGTCCGTTACATCGGAAGAAAGGCAGGCGGCTAATGTAAACAAAGCCGCCTGTCATTCTTCCCTGTGTAAGAATGAAGATCACACGGTTCTACTATGTAGGACCGTTGATCTCTGCTCTTACACTAGTAGCCACAGCTAATCACAGTTAGAAACACGCCCCTAGGGACACACTTAACCCCTCCCTCTCCAATAGAGTTAACTCCTTCACTGCCAGTGTAATTTTTGCAGTAACAGTGCATATGTATAGCACTGATTACTGCAGTAATATCACTGGTAACCCCAAAAGTGTCAAAAATGTCAGTCAAGGGTCCGATCTGTCCACCGCAATGTCGCAGTTCCGCAAAAAAAATCGCAGATCGCCGCCATTACTCGTTAAAAAAAAAAACAACAAAAATAAAAAAAAATGTTCCCTTAGTTAGTAAACGCAATAACTTTTGCGCAAACCAATCAAAATACGCTTTTTATGATTTTTCTTACCAAACAAACGATCAACTTTTTTTTTCCTGTTTTAACCTTTTCTGAAAATGTCTGCAAATTCCAACTAATAAACACTAGAGGGTGCTCGGACATCAGATTATAGTATTGAACACAGGATGTCTGTTATACAATGCAACCTATAAATTGGATAAAACAATATGCCTTTAAAAGTAGCAAACAGTACAATAAAATTATCATGTAACCAGTTCTGGACCGGAAGGATTTGCCCCCTTAATGACCAGGTCATTTTTTTGCGATTTAGCACTTCGTTACTTTAACGGGCGCGGTCGTGCGACACTGTACTGAAATAAAATTGATGTTCTTTTTTTCCCACTTATAGAGCTTTCTTTTTTTTTTTCAAATAGTTTTTATTAGTTTTAAACAGCAGGTACAAGAAATGCAGTCAGCGTTGCAGGAGGACAGATTTATCAGTCTCTTTCTTTGCAGCCTCACCAGCACAGATAAATGAAGTTACAAAAACAACAAGCGATATGAAATATAACATGTCAGAAAAAATAAAGTAGAAACAACTAGCAGTCATTTATCATTCCAAGTGATCCATGGTTCCCAGTGTTTGGTATGTGTTGGCAGGGATTGAGATCGCAGTGCCAGTGATTTCTCAAATTCAAACGTGGTCCCCACTGAGGCTATGACCTCTGACAGGTTTGGGGCTTCCGTGTTTTTCCATCTCCTAGTAATGGTGGCCCTAGCGGCCAGTAGTATGTGCGATACCACCCATCTAGCCGGACCGCGGTCCAGGGGCCGGACCGAAAAGATAGGGGGCCGGACTGCGGCCCGGGGGCCAGACCAAAAATATAGGGGGCCGGACTGCAAACCAGGGGCCGGACCGAAAAGATAGGGGGCCGGACCAAAAATATAGGGGGCCGGACTGCGGCCCGAAAAGATAGGGGGCCGGACTGCGGCCCTGGGGCAGGATTGAAAAGATAGGGGGCCGGACTGCGGTCCAGGGGCAGACTGAAAAGATAGGGGCTGGACTTTTTTTTCCTGTTTTACCCTTTTCTGAAAATGTCTGCAAATTCCAACTAATACCCACTAGAGGGCGCTCAGACATCAGATTATAGTATAGAACACAGGATGTCTGTTATACAATGCAACCTATAAATTGGATAAAACAATATTCCTTTAAAAGTAGCAAACAGTACAATAAAATTATCATTTAACCAGTTCTGGACCGGAAGGATTTGCCCCCTTAATGACCAGGTCATTTTTTTGCGATTTAGCACTGCGTTACTTTAATGGGCGTGGTCGTGCGACACTGTACTGAAATAAAATTGATGTTCTTTTTTTTCCCACACATAGAGCTTTCTTTTGATGGTATTTGATCACCTGTGGGATTTTTTTTTGCGCTATAATGAAAAAAAAATAGGGGGCCGGACTGCGGTCCAGGGGCCGGACTGAAAAGATAGGGTGCCATTCTGTGACCCGGGGGCCAGATTGAAAAGATAGGGGGCCGGACTGCGGCCCGAAAAGATAGGGGGCCCGGACGGCGGCCCGGGGCCAGACTGAAAAGGTAGGGGGCCGGACTGCGGCCCCGAAAAGATAGGGGGCCGGACTGCGGTCCAGGGGCCGGACTGAAAAGATAGGGGGCCTGACTGCGGCCCGTGGACCGGACAGAAAAGATACGGCGCCGGACTGCGGTCCAGGGACCGGACCAAAAAGATAGGGGGCCGGACCGAAAAGATAGAGGGCCGGACCGAAAAGATAGGGGGCCGGATTGCGGGCTGAAAAGATAGGGGGCCGGACTACGGCCCGGGGGCCAGACTGAAAGTATAGGGGGCCGGACTGTGGCCCGGGGGCTGGACCAAAAAGATAGGGGGCCGGACCTGAACAGATAGGGGTCCACACTATGGTTAGGGTCACAAATGTTAGTTATCACCAAAATAGAAATTGAAGGAAACAATTCTATAAAGGGGGCCGGACTGCGACCCAGGGCCAGATTGAAAAGATAGGGGGCCGGACTACGGCCCGAAAAGATAGGGGGCCGGACTGCGGCCCTGGGGCAGGATTGAAAAGATAGGGGGCCGGACTGCGGTCCAGGGGCAGACTGAAAAGATAGGGGCTGGACTTTTTTTCCTGTTTTACCCTTTTCTGAAAATGTCTGCAAATTCCAACTAATACCCACTAGAGGGCGCTCAGACATCAGATTATAGTATAGAACACAGGATGTCTGTTATACAATGCAACCTATAAATTGGATAAAACAATATTCCTTTAAAAGTAGCAAACAGTACAATAAAATTATCATTTAACCAGTTCTGGACCGGAAGGATTTGCCCCCTTAATGACCAGGTCATTTTTTTGCGATTTAGCACTGCGTTACTTTAATGGGCGTGGTCGTGCGACACTGTACTGAAATAAAATTGATGTTCTTTTTTTTCCCACACATAGAGCTTTCTTTTGATGGTATTTGATCACCTGTGGGATTTTTTTTTGCGCTATAATGAAAAAAAAATAGGGGGCCGGACTGCGGTCCAGGGGCCGGACTGAAAAGATAGGGTGCCATTCTGTGACCCGGGGGCCAGATTGAAAAGATAGGGGGCCGGACTGCGGCCCGAAAAGATAGGGGGCCCGGACGGCGGCCCGGGGCCAGACTGAAAAGGTAGGGGGCCGGACTGCGGCCCCGAAAAGATAGGGGGCCGGACTGCGGTCCAGGGGCCGGACTGAAAAGATAGGGGGCCTGACTGCGGCCCGGGGACCGGACAGAAAAGATACGGCGCCGGACTGCGGTCCAGGGACCGGACCAAAAAGATAGGGGGCCGGACCGAAAAGATAGAGGGCCGGACCGAAAAGATAGGGGGCCGGATTGCGGGCTGAAAAGATAGGGGGCCGGACTACGGCCCGGGGGCCAGACTGAAAGTATAGGGGGCCGGACTGTGGCCCGGGGGCTGGACCAAAAAGATAGGGGGCCGGACCTGAACAGATAGGGGTCCACACTATGGTTAGGGTCACAAATGTTAGTTATCACCAAAATAGAAATTGAAGGAAACAATTCTATAAAGGGGGCCGGACTGCGACCCAGGGCCAGATTGAAAAGATAGGGGGCCGGACTACGGCCCGAAAAGATAGGGGGCCGGACTGTGGCCCTGGGGCAGGATTGAAAAGATAGGGGGCCGGACTGCGGTCCAGGGGCAGACTGAAAAGATAGGGGCTAGACTTTTTTTCCTGTTTTACCCTTTTCTGAAAATGTCTGCAAATTCCAACTAATACCCACTAGAGGGCGCTCAGACATCAGATTATAGTATAGAACACAGGATGTCTGTTATACAATGCAACCTATAAATTGGATAAAACAATATTCCTTTAAAAGTAGCAAACAGTACAATAAAATTATCATTTAACCAGTTCTGGACCGGAAGGATTTGCCCCCTTAATGACCAGGTCATTTTTTTGCGATTTAGCACTGTGTTACTTTAATGGGCGTGGTCGTGCGACACTGTACTGAAATAAAATTGATGTTCTTTTTTTCCCCACACATAGAGCTTTCTTTTGATGGTATTTGATCACCTGTGGGATTTTTTTTTGCGCTATAATGAAAAAAAAATAGGGGGCCGGACTGCGGTCCAGGGGCCGGACTGAAAAGATAGGGTGCCATTCTGTGACCCGGGGGCCAGATTGAAAAGATAGGGGGCCGGACTGCGGCCCGAAAAGATAGGGGGCCCGGACGGCGGCCCGGGGCCAGATTGAAAAGATAGGGGGCCGGACTGCAGCCCAGGGGCCAGACTGAAAAGATAGGGGGCCGGACTGCGGCCCCGAAAAGATAGGGGGCCGGACTGCGGTCCAGGGGCCGGACTGAAAAGATAGGGGGCCTGACTGCGGCCCGGGGACCGGACAGAAAAGATACGGCGCCGGACTGTGGTCCAGGGACCGGACCAAAAAGATAGGGGGCCGGACCGAAAAGATAGAGGGCCGGACCGAAAAGATAGGGGGCCGGATTGCGGGCTGAAAAGATAGGGGGCCGGACTACGGCCCGGGGGCCAGACTGAAAGTATAGGGGGCCGGACTGTGGCCCGGGGGCTGGACCAAAAAGATAGGGGGCCGGACCTGAACAGATAGGGGTCCACACTATGGTTAGGGTCACAAATGTTAGTTATCACCAAAATAGAAATTGAAGGAAACAATTCTATAAAGGGGGCCGGACTGCGACCCAGGGCCAGATTGAAAAGATAGGGGGCCGGACTACGGCCCGAAAAGATAGGGGGCCGGACTGCGACCCGGGGGCCAGATTGAAAAGATAGGGGGCCGGACTGCGGCCAAGGGGCCAGACTGAAAAAATAGGGGGCCGGACCAAAAAGATAGGGGGCCGGACTGCGGTCTGAAAAGATAGGGGGCCGGACATACGGCCTGGGGGCCAGATTGAAAAGATAGGGGGCCAAACCAAAAATAAAGAGGGCCGGACTATGGCTTGTATGCCAGACTTAAAATATAGGGGGCTGGACTGTGGCTCCGGGGCCAGACAGAAAATATAGGGGGCCGGACTGCAAACCAGGGGCCGGACCGAAAAGATAGGGGGCCGGACCGAAAAGATAGGGGGCCGGATTGCGGGCCGAAAACATAGGGGGCCGGACTACGGCCCGGGGGCCAGATTGAAAAGATAGGGGGCCGGACTGCGGCCCGGGGGCCAGATTGAAAAGATAGGGGGCCGGACTGCGGCCCGAAAAGATAGAGGGCCGGACTGTGGCTCCGGGGCCAGACTGAAAATATAGGGGGCCAGACTGCGGCTCGGGGGCTGGACCAAAAAGATAGGGGGCCGGACCTGAACAGATAGGGGTCCACACTATGGTTAGGGTCACAAATGTTAGTTATCACCAAAATAGAAATTGAAGGAAACAATTCTAAACATCCGCAACCCGATCTACTTTTTTTCCTGTTTTAACCTTTTCTGAAAATGTCTGCAAATTCCAACTAATACCCACTAGAGGGCGCTCAGACATCAGATTATAGTATAGAACACAGAATGTCTGTTATACAATGCAACCTATGAATTGGATAAAACAATATTCTTTTAAAAGTAGCAAGCAATCCAATAAAATTATCATTTAACCAGTTCTGGACCGGAAGGAATTGCGACCTTAATGACCGGGTCATTTTTTGCAATTTAACACTGAGTTACTTTAACGGGCGCCGTCGTGCAACAATGTACTGAAATAAAATTGATGTTCTTTTTTTCCCACATATAGAGCTTTCTTTTGATGGTATTTGATCACCTGTGGGATTTTAATTTTTTGCACTATAAAGAAAAAAGATAGGGGGCCGGACCGAAAAGAAAGAGGGCTGGACTGCGCTCCAGGGGGCCAGACCAAAAATATAGGGGGCTGGACTGCAAACCAGGGGCTGGACCAAAAAGATAGGGGGCCGGACTGTTGCCGGGGGGCCGGACCGAAAAGATAGGGGGCCGGACTACGGCCTGAAAAGATAGGGGGCCGGACTGCGACCCGGGGGACAGATTGAAAAGATAGGGGACCGGACTGCAGCCCGAAAAGATAGGGGGCCAGACTGCGGCCCGAGGGCCAGATTGAAAAGATAGGGGGCCCGGACGGCGGCCCGGGGCCAGATTGAAAAGATAGGGGGCCGGACTGCGGCCCAGGGGCCAGACTGAAAAGATAGGGGGCCGGACTGCGGCCCCGAAAAGATAGGGGGCCGGACTGCGGTCCAGGGGCCGGACTGAAAAGATAGGGGGCCTGACTGCGGCCCGGGGACCGGACAGAAAAGATACGGCGCCGGACTGCGGTCCAGGGACCGGACCAAAAAGATAGGGGGCCGGACCGAAAAGATAGAGGGCCGGACCGAAAAGATAGGGGGCCGGATTGCGGGCTGAAAAGATAGGGGGCCGGACTACGGCCCGGGGGCCAGACTGAAAGTATAGGGGGCCGGACTGCGGCCCGGGGGCTGGACCAAAAAGATAGGGGGCCGGACCTGAACAGATAGGGGTCCACACTATGGTTAGGGTCACAAATGTTAGTTATCACCAAAATAGAAATTGAAGGAAACAATTCTATAAAGGGGGCCGGACTGCGACCCAGGGCCAGATTGAAAAGATAGGGGGCCGGACTACGGCCCGAAAAGATAGGGGGCCGGACTGCAGGCCCGGGGGCCAGATTGAAAAGATAGGGGGCCGGACTGCGGCCAAGGGGCCAGACTGAAAAAATAGGGGGCCGGACCAAAAAGATAGGGGGCCGGACTGCGGTCCGAAAAGATAGGGGGCCGGACATACGGCCTGGGGGCCAGATTGAAAAGATAGGGGGCCAAACCAAAAATAAAGAGGGCCGGACTATGGCTTGTAGGCCAGACTGAAAATATAGGGGGCCGGACTGTGGCTCCGGGGCCAGACAGAAAATATAGGGGGCCGGACTGCAAACCAGGGGCCGGACCGAAAAGATAGGGGGCCGGACCGAAAAGATAGGGGGCCGGATTGCGGGCCGAAAACATAGGGGGCCGGACTACGGCCCGGGGGCCAGATTGAAAAGATAGGGGGCCGGACTGCGGCCCGGGGGCCAGACTGAAAATATAGGGGGCCGGACTGCGGCTCGGGGGCTGGACCAAAAAGATAGGGGGCCGGACCTGAACAGATAGGGGTCCACACTATGGTTAGGGTCACAAATGTTAGTTATCACCAAAATAGAAATTGAAGGAAACAATTCTAAACATCCGCAACCCGATCTACTTTTTTTCCTGTTTTAACCTTTTCTGAAAATGTCTGCAAATTCCAACTAATACCCACTAGAGGGCGCTCAGACATCAGATTATAGTATAGAACACAGAATGTCTGTTATACAATGCAACCTATGAATTGGATAAAACAATATTCTTTTAAAAGTAGCAAGCAATCCAATAAAATTATCATTTAACCAGTTCTGGACCGGAAGGAATTGCGCCCTTAATGACCGGGTCATTTTTTGCAATTTAGCACTGAGTTACTTTAACGGGCGCCGTCGTGCAACAATGTACTGAAATAAAATTGATGTTCTTTTTTTCCCACATATAGAGCTTTCTTTTGATGGTATTTGATCACCTGTGGGATTTTAATTTTTTGCACTATAAAGAAAAAAGATAGGGGGCCGGACCGAAAAGAAAGAGGGCTGGACTGCGCTCCAGGGGGCCAGACCAAAAATATAGGGGGCTGGACTGAAAACCAGGGGCTGGACCAAAAAGATAGGGGGCCGGACTGTTGCCGGGGGGCGGGACTGAAAAGATAGGGGGCCGGACTACGGCCTGAAAAGATAGGGGGCCGGACTGCGACCCGGGGGACAGATTGAAAAGATAGGGGACCGGACTGCGGCCCGAAAAGATAGGGGGCCAGACTGCGGCCCGAGGGCCAGATTGAAAAGATAGGGGGCCGGACTGCGGCCCAGGGGCCAGACTGAAAAGATAGGGGGCCGGACCGAGAAGATAGGGGGCCGGACTGCGGTCCGGGGGCTGGACAGAAAAGATAGGGGAATGGCCTGCGGCCCGAAAAGTTAGGGGGCCGGATTGCGGTCCAGGGGCCGGACTGAAAAGATAGGGGGCCTGACTGCGGCCCGGGGACCGGACAGAAAAGATACGGGGCCGGACTGCGTTCCAGGGACCGGACCAAAAAGATAGGGGGCCGGACTGTGGCCAGGGGCCGGACCGAAAAGATAGAGGGCCGGACTGCGGCCCGGGGGCAGGATTGAAAAGATAGGGGGCCGGACTGCGGTCCAGGGGCAGACTGAAAAGATAGGGGGCTGGACTTTTTTTCCTGTTTTACCCTTTTCTGAAAATGTCTGCAAATTCCAACTAATACCCACTAGAGGGCGCTCAGACATCAGATTATAGTATAGAACACAGGATGTCTGTTATACAATGCAACCTATAAATTGGATAAAACAATATTCCTTTAAAAGTAGCAAACAGTACAATAAAATTATCATTTAACCAGTTCTGGACCGGAAGGATTTGCCCCCTTAATGACCAGGTCATTTTTTTGCGATTTAGCACTGCGTTACTTTAACGGGCGTGGTCGTGCGACACTGTACTGAAATAAAATTGATGTTCTTTTTTTTCCCCACACATAGAGCTTTCTTTTGATGGTATTTGATCACCTGTGGGATTTTTTTTTTTTGCGCTATAATGAAAAAAAAATAGGGGGCCGGACTGCGGTCCAGGGGCCAGATTGAAAAGATAGGGGGCCGGACCGAAAAGATAGGGGGCCGGACTGCGGTCCGAAAAGATAGGGGGCCGGACCGAAAAGATAGGGGGCCGGATTGCGGGCCGAAAACATAGGGGGCCGGACTACGGCCCGGGGGCCAGATTGAAAAGATAGGGGGCCGGACTGCGGCCCGGGGGCCAGACTGAAAATATAGGGGGCCGGACTGCGGCTCGGGGGCTGGACCAAAAAGATAGGGGGCCGGACCTGAACAGATAGGGGTCCACACTATGGTTAGGGTCACAAATGTTAGTTATCACCAAAATAGAAATTGAAGGAAACAATTCTAAACATCCGCAACCCGATCTACTTTTTTTCCTGTTTTAACCTTTTCTGAAAATGTCTGCAAATTCCAACTAATACCCACTAGAGGGCGCTCAGACATCAGATTATAGTATAGAACACAGAATGTCTGTTATACAATGCAACCTATGAATTGGATAAAACAATATTCTTTTAAAAGTAGCAAGCAATCCAATAAAATTATCATTTAACCAGTTCTTGACCGGAAGGAATTGCGCCCTTAATGACCGGGTCATTTTTTGCAATTTAGCACTGAGTTACTTTAACGGGCGCCGTCGTGCAACAATGTACTGAAATAAAATTGATGTTCTTTTTTTCCCACATATAGAGCTTTCTTTTGATGGTATTTGATCACCTGTGGGATTTTTTTTTTTGCGCTATAATGAAAAAAAAATAGGGGGCCGGACTGCGGTCCAGGGGCCAGATTAAAAAGATAGGGGGCCAAACTGCGGCCCGGGGGCCAGACCAAAAATATAGGGGGCCGGACTGCAAACCAGGGGCCGGACCGAAAAGATAGGGGGCCGGACCAAAAATATAGGGGGCCGGACTGCGGCCAAAAAAGATAGGGGCCAGACATACGGCCCGGGGGCCCGATTGAAAAGATAGGGGGCCGGATTGCGGCCCAGGGGCCAAACCAAAAATATAGGGGGCCAGACTGCAATCCAGGGGCTGGACCGAAAAGATAGGGGGCCGGACTGCGGCCCAGGGGCCAGACCAAAAATATAGAGGGCCGGCCTGTGGCTCGGGGGCCACACCCAAAATATAGAGGGCCAGACTGTGGCTCAGGGGCCAGACTGAAAATATAGGGGGCCGGACTATGGCTCGGGGGACAGACTAAAAATATAGGGGGCCGGACTGCAAACCAGGGGCCGGACCGAAAAGATAGGGGGCCGGACCGAAAAGATAGGGGGCCGGATTGCGGCCCAGGGGCCAGACTGAAAATATAGGGGGCCGGACTATGGCTCGGGGGACAGACTAAAAATATAGGGGGCCGGACTGCAAACCAGGGGCCGGACCGAAAAGATAGGGGGCTGGACCGAAAAGATAGGGGGCCGAATTGCGGCCCAGGGGCCAGACCAAAAATATAGAGGGCCGGCCTGTGGCTCGGGGGCCAGACCAAAAATATAGAGGGCCAGACTGTGGCTCAGGGGCCAGACTGAAAATATAGGGGGCCGGACTATGGCTCGGGGGCCGGACTAAAGATATAGGGGGCCAGACTGCAAACCAGGGGCTGGACCGAAAAGATAGGGGGCCGGACTACGGCACGGGGGCCAGATTGAAAAGATAGGGGGCCGGACTGCCGCTCTGGGGCCAGACTGAAAATATAGGGGGCCGGACTGTGGCTCGGGGGCCAGACTAAAAATATATGGGGCCGGACTGCAAACCAGGCGCCGGACCGAAAAGATAGGGGGCCGGACTGTGGCCGGGGGGGCCGGACCGAAAAGATAGGGGGCCGGACTGCGGCCCGAAAAGATAGAGGGCCAGACTGAAAATATAGGGGGCCGGAACAAAAAGATACGGGGCCAGACCTGAACAGATAGGGGTCCACACTATGGTTAGGGTCACAAATGTTAGCTATCACCAAAATAGAAATTGAAGGAAACAATTCTATTAAGGGGGCCGGACTGCTACCCGGGGGCCAGATTGAAAAGATAGGGGGCCGGACTGCGGCCTGAAAAGATAGGGGGCCGGACTGCGGCCCGGGGGCCAGATTGAAAAGATAGGGGGCCGGACTGCGGCCCAGGGGCCAGACTGAAAAGATAGGGGGCCGGACCGAAAAGATAGGGGGCCGGACTGCGGTCCGAAAAGATAGGGGGCCGGACATACGGCCCGGGGGCCAGATTGAAAAGATAGGGGGCCAAACCAAAAATAAAGAGGGCCGGACTGTGGCTTGTAGGCCAGACTGAAAATATAGGGGGCCGGACTGTGGCTCAGGGGCCAGACTAAAAATATAGGGGCCGGACTGCGGCTCGGGGGCTGGACCAAAAAGATAGGGGGCCGGACCTGAACAGATAGGGGTCCACACTATGGTTAGGGTCACAAATGTTAGTTATCACCAAAATAGAAATTGAAGGAAACAATTCTAAACATCCGCAACCCGATCTACTTTTTTTCCTGTTTTAACCTTTTCTGAAAATGTCTGCAAATTCCAACTAATACCCACTAGAGGGCGCTCAGACATCAGATTATAGTATAGAACACAGAATGTCTGTTATACAATGCAACCTATGAATTGGATAAAACAATATTCTTTTAAAAGTAGCAAGCAATCCAATAAAATTATCATTTAACCAGTTCTTGACCGGAAGGAATTGCGCCCTTAATGACCGGGTCATTTTTTGCAATTTAGCACTGAGTTACTTTAACGGGCGCCGTCGTGCAACAATGTACTGAAATAAAATTGATGTTCTTTTTTTCCCACATATAGAGCTTTCTTTTGATGGTATTTGATCACCTGTGGGATTTTAATTTTTTGCACTATAAAGAAAAAAGATAGGGGGCCGGACCGAAAAGAAAGAGGGCTGGACTGCGCTCCAGGGGGCCAGACCAAAAATATAGGGGGCTGGACTGAAAACCAGGGGCTGGACCAAAAAGATAGGGGGCCGGACTGTTGCCGGGGGGCCGGACTGAAAAGATAGGGGGCCGGACTACGGCCTGAAAAGATAGGGGGCCGGACTGCGACCCGGGGGACAGATTGAAAAGATAGGGGACCGGACTGCGGCCCGAAAAGATAGGGGGCCAGACTGCGGCCCGAGGGCCAGATTGAAAAGATAGGGGGCCGGACTGCGGCCCAGGGGCCAGACTGAAAAGATAGGGGGCCGGACCGAGAAGATAGGGGGCCGGACTGCGGTCCAGGGGCTGGACAGAAAAGATAGGGGAATGGACTGCGGCCCGAAAAGTTAGGGGGCCGGATTGCGGTCCAGGGGCCGGACTGAAAAGATAGGGGGCCTGACTGCGGCCCGGGGACCGGACAGAAAAGATACGGGGCCGGACTGCGTTCCAGGGACCGGACCAAAAAGATAGGGGGCCGGACTGTGGCCAGGGGCCGGACCGAAAAGATAGAGGGCCGGACTGCGGCCCGGGGGCAGGATTGAAAAGATAGGGGGCCGGACTGCGGTCCAGGGGCAGACTGAAAAGATAGGGGGCTGGACTTTTTTTCCTGTTTTACCCTTTTCTGAAAATGTCTGCAAATTCCAACTAATACCCACTAGAGGGCGCTCAGACATCAGATTATAGTATAGAACACAGGATGTCTGTTATACAATGCAACCTATAAATTGGATAAAACAATATTCCTTTAAAAGTAGCAAACAGTACAATAAAATTATCATTTAACCAGTTCTGGACCGGAAGGATTTGCCCCCTTAATGACCAGGTCATTTTTTTGCGATTTAGCACTGCGTTACTTTAACGGGCGTGGTCGTGCGACACTGTACTGAAATAAAATTGATGTTCTTTTTTTTCCCCACACATAGAGCTTTCTTTTGATGGTATTTGATCACCTGTGGGATTTTTTTTTTTTGCGCTATAATGAAAAAAAAATAGGGGGCCGGACTGCGGTCCAGGGGCCAGATTGAAAAGATAGGGGGCCGGACCGAAAAGATAGGGGGCCGGACTGCGGTCCGAAAAGATAGGGGGCCGGACCGAAAAGATAGGGGGCCGGATTGCGGGCCGAAAACCTAGGGGGCCGGACTGCGGCCCGGGGGCCAGTTTGAAAAGATAGGGGGCCGGACTGCGGCCCAGGGGCCAGACTTAAAAGATAGGGGGCAGGACCGAAAAGATAGGGGGCCGGACTGCGGTTCGGGGGCCGGACAGAAAAGATAAGGGACTGGACTGCGGCCCGAAAAAATAGGGGGCCGGACTGCGGTCCAGGGGCAGACTGAAAAGATAGGGGCTGGACTTTTTTCCTGTTTTAACCTTTTCTGAAAATGTCTGCAAATTCAAACTAATACCCACTAGAGGGCGCTCAGACATCAGATTATAGTATAGAACACAGGATGTCTGTTATACAATGCAACCTATAAATTGGATAAAACAAGATTCCTTTAAAAGTAGCAAACAGTACAATAAAATTATCATTTAACCAGTTCTGGACCGGAAGGATTTGCCCCCTAAATGACCAGGTAATTTTTTTTGCGATTTAGCACTTCGTTACTTTAACGGGCGTGGTCGTGCGACACTGTACTGAAATAAAATTGATGTTCTTTTTTTCCCACACATAGAGCTTTCTTTTGATGGTATTTGATCACCTGTGGGATTTTTTTTTGCGCTATAAAGAAAAAAAAATAGGGGGCCGGACTGCATTCCAGGGGCCGGACCAAAAAGATAGGGGGCGGGACTGCGGCCCGGGGGCCAGACCAAAAATATAGGGGGCCGGACTGCAAACCAGGGGCCGGACCGAAAAGATAGGGGGCCGGGCTGTGGCCGGGGGGCCAGACCAAAAATATAGGGGGCCGGACTGCGGCCCAAAAAGATAGGGGGCCAGACATATGGCCCGGGGGCCATATTGAAAAGATAGGGGGCCGGACTGCGGCCCAGGGGCCAAACCAAAATATAGGGGGCCAGACTGCAAACCAGGGGCTGGACCGAAAAGAAAGGAGGCCTCACTGTGGCCCAGGGGCCAGACCAAAAATATAGAGGGCCGGACTGTGGCTCGGGGGCAAGACTGAAAATATAGGGGCCGGACTGTGGCTCGGGGGCCAGACTTAAAAAAAAGGGGGCCGGACTGCAAACCAGGGGCCGGACCGAAAAGATTGGGGGCCGGACCGAAAAGATAGGGGGCCGAATTGCGGGCCGAAAAGATAGGGGGCCGGACTGAAAGTATAGGGGGCCGGACTGCGGCCTGAACAGATAGGGGTCCACACTATGGTTAGGGTCACAAATGTTAGTTATCACCAAAATAGAAAATTGAAGGAAACAATTCTATAAAGGGGGCTGGACTGCGACCCAGGGCCAGATTGAAAAGATAGGGGGCCGGACTGCGGCCCGAAAAGATAGGGGGCCGGACTGCGGCCAAGGGGCCAGACTGAAAAAATAGGGGGCCGGACCGAAAAGATAGGGGGCCGGACTGCGGTCCGAAAAGATAGGGGGCCGGACATACGGCCCGGGGGCCAGATTAAAAATATAGGGGGCCAAACCAAAAATAAAGAGGGCCGGATTGCGGCTTGTAGGCCAGACTGAAAATATAGGGGGCCGGACTGTGGCTCAGGGGCCAGACTAAAAATATAGGGGGCCGGACTGCAAACCAGGGGCCGGACCGAAAAGATAGGGGGCCGGACCGAAAAGATAGGGGGCCGGATTGCGGGCCGAAAAAATAGGGGGCCGGACTACGGCCCGGGGGCCAGATTGAAAAAGATAGGGGCCGGACTGCGGCCCGGGGGCAAGATTGAAAAGATAGGGGGCCAGACTGCGGCCCGAAAAGATAGAGGGCCGGACTGTGGCTCCGGGGCCAGACTGAAAATATAGGGGGCCGGACTGCGGCTCGGGGGCTGGACCAAAAAGATAGGGGGCTGGACCTGAACAGATAGGGGTCCACACTATGGTTAAGGTCACAAAGGTTAGTTATCACCAAAATAGAAATTGAAGGAAACAATTCTAAACATCCGCAACCCGATCTACTTTTTTTCCTGTTTTAACCTTTTCTGAAAATGTCTGCAAATTCCAACTAATACCCACTAGAGGGCGCTCAGACATCAGATTATAGTATAGAACACAGAATGTCTGTTATACAATGCAACCTATGAATTGGATAAAACAATATTCTTTTAAAAGTAGCAAGCAATCCAATAAAATTATCATTTAACCAGTTCTGGACCGGAAGGAATTGCGCCCTTAATGACCGGGTAATTTTTTGCGATTTAGCACTGAGTTACTTTAACGGGCGCCGTCGTGCAGCAATGTACTGAAATAAAATTGATGTTCTTTTTTTCCCACATATAGAGCTTTCTTTTGATGGTATTTGATCACCTGTGGGATTTTCATTTTTTGCGCTATAAAGAAAAAAGATAGGGGGCCGGACCGAAAAGAAAGAGGGCAGGACTGCGCTCCAGGGGACCGGATTAAAAAGATAGGGGGCCGGACTGCGGCCCGAAGGCCAAACCAAAAATATAGGGGG